>NC_133130.1:3172898-3381624 GCF_048418815.1 Hemitrygon akajei
CTCTGACTTCGCCGGCTTTCCCTACCATCCCTACTACCCCTCTGGTAGCTCTTACTTGGGGAAAACTTTACCTTATGGGTTAAGGCATACTCGTCTGCTAACTTGGCAGTCGCAGGTGGTGTTTCTACTTCCTTCTCGTCCAAGTACGTCCTCATACCCTCGGACGCAGCTTTTAAACTGATCAATCAGCATCAACTCTTTCAGTTTATCAAAATCCCCATTGACCCCTTTTGAGGCGCACCAGCGATCACAATACATTTGCATCTCACGGGCAAACTCTAAATACGTGCGGTCCCACAGCTTCCTCAAATTCCGGAACCTTTGCCAGTATGCCTCCGGAACCAACTCGTAAATCCTCAATATAGCCCCTTTTATTTCATCATAATCTT
Organism: Hemitrygon akajei; assembly: GCF_048418815.1. Classification (NCBI taxonomy): domain Eukaryota; kingdom Metazoa; phylum Chordata; class Chondrichthyes; order Myliobatiformes; family Dasyatidae; genus Hemitrygon; species Hemitrygon akajei. The sequence goes on from NC_133130.1 coordinate 3,173,288, forward strand.
TGCCTCATCCGCAGACAACGCCAAATAGGCTTGCTGAGCCTTCCCCTTAAGAACACTCTGTAACAGAACAGCCCACTTCTCCTTCGGCCAGTCCTGATTCATAGCGACTTCCTCAAAATGGAGGAAGTAACTGTCGACACCCGTCTCCTCAAATGGGGGTACCAAATTAACCTCCTGACCAACCTTGAACCCCCTGGCTGGGTCTAGCACTCGTCCCCCATCCTGCATTGCCTTTAACTTTTCCAGCTCAAACTGCCTCTCTTTCTCCTTTTCTTCTCTCTGCTTTTCGGTTTCTTTTCTCTCTGCCTTTCAGCCTCTTCTCTTTCCTTCTCTGCCTCCAGCTTCCTTATCTGGAACTCATGTTCATACTTCATTTTCTCTGTCTGAAGCTGAACCTCAGCCTCAGTAAGTGCTTTACCCTCAACAAACATCTCCAACACCTCCTCTTCGAATTTCCCCTCGGCTACATCATAGTAATGATGTGCTATTAACAGCTGTACCTGAGCCTTCTTCATGCGAGTGGTCACCTTAATCTTTAACTTCCGAGCAATTCCCACCAGTACCTCCCTCTTAGCCTCGTCCAACCCTTCAGGGGTTGGATCTGCCACAAACTTATTAACCTCAAACTCCATTCCTGCTGTTTTCCTTCTTGGTTTTCCACACAATCAAATCAGATAAGGGAATTTACCCCAATCAATTCAACAGCCCCCCAATTTGATATTCAAATCCCAGGACGAGGCCCCAATTTGTCAAGTACCCCGTGACCGGGTTACCAAACCAGCAGAAATGGAATAATACATTGGAGTCTGGTATTACTTTATCTAATGGTATTTATTAATAAACTAAGTAATACAGTAGTATAAAATGCAAATGTTTTATATATATATATAAAAAACAGGTTAGCAATGATATATACAGAAGTGTAGAAATAGGAATCAAAAACCAAGCTCTTTCAAAGTCTAGGGGAAAATGAATAGTCTTAAGATGGTGCAGAGTTCAGTTTAGGTCAAGGTAGGAGAGAGGGAGAGGGAAAAAAAAGTTGCAGGCAAACCTTCCGTTGTCGTCTTGTCCTGTTGTGGTCACCGATTATGACCCCTCCGTACCAGGCATGACCGTTCTTCACTGGTGAATCTGTCACCCAGGCGGGGGTGGACACACACAGAAGCCCCCACTGGTCTGCCTTCACACACTGTGAGCCTCCAAACCCCACCTTCCTGTGGGTGCACAACGCTCTTTCAGTGTCCCGTGCTGAGTCTGCCTGTGTCTCAGCAGACTTGCTTTTATCTCCCCTGACGGGGTACCAGCCATTCATCAGCTGTCCATCACCTGGCACCGCCTTGCTGTCTCAGCAGGAATGCTCACAAGCAGGCAAAGTGTCCTTGGAGCAAAAGTAAATAATCATCCATGGAGCCATAACTTTAAATCTTTGTCTCTCTCTCTCTCACATCTGCTCTGGTGCCCCCCCCCCCTCTTTTCTCTCTCTCTCTCTCTCTCTCTCTCTCTCTCTCTCATTAGCAGCATATTTCACAGGGAGTCAACTCTGGACCCCATCTCCACCTGGTTTGCTCATCACACATCACACCTTTTCTTGGGGAATGTGGATGGGCAAGTGGTAGAAGTGCAGTGATATTTTGGTAACACTAATTATTGGTAAGGTTCAAGGCAGACATGGGTAAAGATTCAGATGGTTCTCCAGTTAGGGTGTTAACTGGAGATGGCAGATTTTGACAGTGTACGGCAGGACCTAATGGAAATAGACTGGGAGCAACTGGGGGAGGAGAAACAACATCTGACAAGTGTGAAGTTTAAACATGAGGCAACACGAGTTCTGAGTATCACGTCCCTACAGGAGTAAGAAACAACAACGGTAAGTTTAGAGGACGTTGGTTAACGAAGGGTGCAGGAGATTTAATCGGGGGAAGAAGGAAGCGTGTTTCAAAGATGGGGAAACTGGGAGTCATTTGAGACCAGATTATAAAGCATAGGAGCAGAATTAGGCCTTTCAGCCCATCAAATCTGTTTCACCATCCCAATTTAAGTGTAATAGAGGTTATAGGAGAGAAATTAGAAAGAAATTAGGAGAGCAATGGGTGTGATGAACTGACCTTGGCAATTAGGATTAAGGAGAATCCACAACCTTTATAAGTATATTGGAGGCAAGAGGATAGCTAAAGAAGTTATATAAGTGATAAGCCACAAACAAGGTCCCAGCTGAATCAGTATCATTAAGCAGTTGAAGGTGAATGGGTTTTTAGAGCAGCTCATTGCCGAGCCCACAACGAGATCAGCTATTCTGGATTGGGTGTTCTGCAATGAAGTGGCACTGATCAGAGAGCTTAAGGTAAAGGAACTCCTAGGGAAGTGATCATAATATAAGACCATAAAATACAGAGGCAGAATTAGGCCATTTCACCCATCAAGTCTGCTCTGCCATTTAATCGTGGCTGATCCAATTTTCCTCATAGCCTCAATCTCCTGCCTTCTCCCCATATCCCTTCCTGCCCTGATCAATCAAGAATCTATCGACCTCTGCCTTTAATATACCTAACGACTTGTTCTCCTCTAAATGGAGAGAAAATACAAAAAAAACTGAGGTGCAAAGGGACTTGGGATTCCTTGTGCAATATTCCCTAAAGGTTAATTTGCAGGTCGACTCTGTGATGAGGAAGGCAAATGAAATGTTTGCATTCATTTCAAGAGGACTAGAATATAAAAGCAAGGATGTATTGCTGACACTTTATAAAGCACTGGTGAGGCCTCACTTGGAGTATTATGTGCAGGTTTGAGCACCTTGTCTTAGAAAGGATGTGCAGCTTCTGGAGAAGGTTCAAAGGAAATTCACGAAAATGATTTCCAGGATTGAATGGATTGTCATATGAAGAGTGTTTGATGGCTGTGGGCCTGTATTTCCTGGAATTCAGAAGTACGAGGGGTGACCTCATTGAAACCTTTTGAATGGTGAAAGCTCTTGATAGAGCATATGTGGAGAGAATGTTTCCTATGATGGGAGAGTCTAGGACCAGAGAACTTAGCCTCAGAACACAGGGGCGTCCTTTTAGAATAGAGATAAGGAGGAATTGTTTAGACTGAGAATGATAAATCTGTGGAATTTTTTGCCACAAGCAGCTGTGGAGGCCGAGTCTTTATGACAATTTAAGGCAGAGTTAGATCGTTGATTGGTCAGGGCATGAAGGAATATGGGGAGAAGGCAGGAGATTTGAGCTGAGAGAAAAATTGGATCAGCCATGATGTAATGGTGGAGCAGAGTTGATGGGCCAAAATGGCCTAATTCTTCTCTTATATTTTATGGTCATATGATCTAAGGAGGCTGAGGGGTGACCTTCTAAGGGTTTATAAAATTGTGTGGAGCACTGATAGATTAGAAAGCAAGAGTGACAACACAGGGTTCTGGGCACACACACCCATAATTCCTTGAAAGGGGTGTCACAAGTATATTGGGTCGTAAAGGAATTGTTACTTTCATTACTCAAAATATTGAGTACAGGAATTGAGATGTTGTAGTGAAGTTATGTAAGACAGTGGTGAGGCTTAATTTGGAGAATTGTGTGCAGTTCTGGTCACCTACCTACAGGAAGGATGTAAATAAGATTGAAAGCATGCAGGGAAAATTTACAAGGATGTTACCAGAACTGATGGACCTGCGTTATAGGGAAAGGTTGAATAGGTTAGGACTTTATTCCCTGGAGTGTGGGAGAACGAGGGGAGATTTGATAGAGATATGAATTATGAGGGGTATATATAGGGTAATTGTAGGCAGGATTTTTCCACTGAGGTTGGGTAAGACTAGAACTAGAAGTCATGGGTTAAAGGTGAAATACTTAAGGGGAACATGAGGGGGAGCTTCTTCACCCAGAAGGTGGTGAGAGTGTGGAACGAGCTGTCAGCAGAAGTGGTGCATGGGAGCTCGATTTCAACATTTAAGGGCAGTTTGGACAGTTAAATGGATGGGACAGTGGTATGGAGGGTGATGGTCCAGGTGCAAGTCAATAGGACCAGATAGGTTAATAGTTCTGTGTGGATTAGATGGGCCAAAAGGCCTGTTTCTATGTTGAATGTTGTAATGTAGTTTTCTATAACTGAATGGGACTTGAGGCGCAGTTTTCAACACTGAGGGTGATGGGCATATAGAATAAGCTTCCAGAGGAGGTGGTATCCATGGGTATCATTGCACCATTTAAAAGGTGGCTGGTCAAGCTTTTCCTACAAAGGGTGGTGGGGATATGGAATGAGCTTCCAGAGGAGGTGGTTTCTGTGGGTATTATTATACCATTTAAAAGGTGACTGGTCAAGCTTTTCCTACAAAGGGTGGTGGGGATATGGAATGTGCCTCTAGAGGAGGTGGTATCCATGGGTATCATTACAACATTTAAAAGGTGTTTGGACAAGTACTTGGATTGGAAAGTCTAGAGGTACTTTGGCCTAATGTGGGCAAATGTGACTGGTACAGAAAGGCACCATGGTTGACATGGGTTAGGTGGGCCGAAGGGCCTGTTTCTGTGCTATGTGGTTCACTGATCCTCTGATTCACTCTCCCTCACATTGACATTTCTCTTCATATCTGTCAGAAATGGTCGACTTTGTCCACTATTGCTCAGCTGGGGAACATCCTCACCACAACTAATCTGTTCAGTTCTTTAACAAAGTTTTAAATTTCATTGAGATTTCCTGTCATCTTTATAAACTTCAGCGAATATGGTCCCCGTCGACTGCATTGGTCATCACGTGGTGAAGGAGCTAAGGTAGCAACTGGCAGTTGAATCTTTGCTGCACCCTCTCTGTGGCAAGTACATGCCTAGGTACAGAGACTGAACTGTTCACAATGCTCCATCTGTGGTCTCACCAAAAGTCCCGTATAGCTTTGGTAAACGCTTGCAATCAAGGCCAATTTAGCTGTTAAAAATAAGGCTAATATGAAGATATAAAACAAATCTTTATACCACTTTCCCCCCAATATGTTTGCTACACCTGTCTACTAGCCTTCTGTTCAATGTGTATAAGCATACCCAAATCCCTTTGTTTATTTATTCGTGTCGAGGTGTAGTGCGGAATAGGCCCTTCCTGCCTTCGAGCCATGCTGCCCAGCAATCCTTGACAACCCCCGATTTAACCCTAACACAAGCACCGAACAATTTACAATGACCAATTAACCTATCATCCGGTATGTCTTCGGACTTTGGGAAGAAACCGGAGCACCACACATTCCATGGGGAGAATGTACTGACTCCTTGGAGATGATGCCAGGATTGAACTCTGAACTCCAACATCCTGTTCTGTAATAGTGTTGTGCCCACTTACTACACTTTCTGCTTCACTCTCTGCACCCTCATATTCACCACCTTATGTTCCACCTCCACGTCCTCACCCATCCCCTCAGTGTATCCACCCACAAGCACACTGTTCAGCAAACTTGGTAATATGACACTGGGTTCCCTTGACAAGCCACTGACACAGAAGTGAATATCTGGGGTCCAGACACCAGCCCTGGTGGGGTTCTCTGCCTGACATCCTGGAATGATCCAGTTCGACATCGAACTCTCAGACCATATGTTACATTGCCCAGAGCTTTGGCACTGTAACCTGCATGAGCCCTCACTGAAAGCACCCCACATCCACTGGTTCCCTCTTACTGGACAGAGCCTCAGAGAATGTTTGGAAATTGGTGTTGAGTTAAATTATCAGTCCAGAAGTAGGCACAAGTGCCAAATGGTATTCCCCTGCTCTTGGAACAGACTAACCATTTGAACTGGTTAAGAGGTGATTTAACTGAAGCACACGAGATCTCCCTAAGCTTGGGGATCAGAGCCGAGACCAGAGTACCCAGGATTACAAGACCATAAGAGATAGGTGCAGAATTAGATTCATCCCATCGCGTCTACTCTATAATTCCATCATGGCTGATTTATTAATCCTCTCAGTTCTGTTAGACCATAAGACATAGGAGCAGAATTAGGCCATTCACCCATCGAGTCTGTTCCACCATTCCATCATGGCTGATCCTGGATCCCACTCAACCCCATACACCTGCCTTCTCGTCGTAATCTTTGATGCCCTGACTAATCAACAACCTATCAACCTCCGCTTTAAATAAACTCCATGACTTGGCATCTACAACTGTCTGTGGCAATGAGTTTCACAGATTTACCACCCTCTGGTTAAAGAAACTCTCCCCATCTCTCCCCAGTTCAAAATGGATGCCACTCTCTTCTGAGGCTATGCCCTCTGGTCCTAGACTTCCCCACAACAGGAAGCATCCTGGCCACATCCACGTTTTTTAGGCCGTCCGATGTTCAGTAGGTTTCAATGAGACCCACCCCCCCCCATTCATCAAAATTCCAGCAAGTACAGAATCCTTTCATTCCCAGGGTCATTCTCATGACCGTCCTCTGCAATAGGTCACCCATGATCTCACACACTTTCACAGGGAGGGGTGGCTGAAGCTCTGCTCCTGTTTTTCATGTGTGTGTCTGTACTGAGTGCAGGAGTTAGTGTTGTGGGTTCTCAGGAGGATGCAGATGGCTATGTAGGCAGGTTAATTGATCAGCGAGGGCCATGACTGATGGAAAATAATGCAGAAAAATGTTGAGACATACACATTGGTATAGAAAGGGGATAATTAAAGTGAAAATTGATAGGTTCTCAGAAAGGGCATCAAAGGCTATGGGGAGAAGGGAGGAGAATGGGGCTGAGAGGGATAATAAATCAGCCATGATGGAATGGTGGAGCAGACTCGATGGGCTGAATGGTCAATGTTTTATGGTCTTATGGTGATGCACATTTTGGGTATAATGGTTAATGTGAGTTCCCTGCCAGGGAGATATTTAAGGCAGTATATAAGTGTAGCCATTAGCATAACACTGTTACACCGCCAGTGACTTGGGTTTAATTTGTGCCGCTGCCTGTAAAGAGTTTATACATTCTCCCTGTCACTGCATGGGTCTCCTCTGGGTCTTGTCTTCTCGCTTCCTCCCACATTCCAAAGATGTACAGGTTAATAGGTTAATTGGTCACATGGGTGTAAGTGGGTGGCACAAGTTCATTAGACTGTTCCTGTCCGGTATTTCTAAATTATAATATATTCAGAGATACCTGTACACACCACAACATGTTCTGATTCTGATATCACAAGCAAACAGCAAGGTAAATAGCACATAACTGTTGACTGCTAGTAATTTGTGCAGGCATACCCCGATTTATAGACGAGTATTGTGTACGGGTCTGGTGCCCTTCTTTGGGAAGCACATACTTGCGATAAAGAAAGAGAAGCAAAGACACACTCGATTGATCCCAGGGATGGGCCAAGTGTTAGGTCATTTTGAAATTCTTCCCTCTTCACTCAGAGTGGTCTGGAGGGCTGTGGAAAGTCAGATAGATGCAGGATCACGAGAACAGTGCTGGAAACTGTTATTGTGGTAAGGCCGAACTTGATGAATAGTAGAGGAAACTTCCAGAGCCAGAGGCCTTTTGCTGCTTCCACCACTGGAGTTTTGAAGAACGAGTTGGGTGGGGGATCAGATTGAAAACTACCAAGTATCGACAGGCCAAGATAAGGTGGATGTGGAAAGAGTGTTTCTTGTAATGGGAGAGTCTAGGACCAGAGGTACAGCCTCAGGATAGAGGGATGTCCCTTTAGAACAGAGATGAGGAGGAATTTCTTTAGGCAGAGGATGGTGAATCTGTGGAATTCTTTGTCACAAATGGCTGTGGAGGTCAAGTCATTGGGTATACTTAAGTTGATAGGTTCTTGATTAGTCTGAGAGTCAAAGGTTACAGGGAGAAAACAGAAAAATGGGATTGAGAAGGAGAATAAATAAGTCATGATTGAATGGTGGAGGAGACTCAATGGGCCAAATGCCCTAATTCTGCTCCTATGTTTTATGGTTGTATAGCAATTCTATTGTATGAGAAGAGATTACACAGACCAGACCATCATGCTATTCAGAAGTTAAAAGCCAGTCTCATTGGGCTTGATGTACATATGCTGACATACATTCTGGATGTTTCTCATGATGGAATGTCTTGCATAGGGGTTCAGGCCTGCAATAAGGGCTCAGTCATTCAGAATGTTGATGAGAGAGATTTCTGCATCCAAAATGTGGTGGTTTTTTGGATTTCTCCGCCAAGGAGGCAGTGGAGGCTCAATGATGGACTGGAAGATTTCCAGATGTCAGGGCGATGAAGGAGCATTGGTTTAGTGCAGGTATAGATACAGGAGTGAGCCATCTTAGCTTGTTCATTAGGTTCTTGGCTTACCTTCACCTCAGCACCATTTTCCAACTCCATACCTTTATCTCTGGACTTTCTTTGTGACGGATGTGGCAGGAAAACAAACCCAAGTGCAGGACTCCAATGCGGAGGCAGGACCAGGAGGCAGAATCTCCGTAGTGAGTGTAGAATCGGGACCAGGCTGAGTCAGGACCTGGGAGACTTGGTTTATGGAGAGATACAGGGTTGAAGACTTGGAGTAAGGGGTCTCTCTCTCTCTCTCTCTCTCTCTCTCTCTCTCCCTCTCCCTCCCTCCCCTCCCCCTCCCCCCCTTAAATTCCTCCATATACCTGTCTAGTAGTCTCTTAAATTTCACTAGTGTATCTGCCTCTACCACTGACTCAGGCAGTGCATTCCACGCATCAACCACTCTCTGAGTGAAAAACCTTCCTCTAATATCCCCTTTGAACTTCCCTCCCCTTAACTTAAAGCCATGTCCTCTTGTACTGAGCAGTGGTGCCCTGGGTAAGAGGCGCTGGCTGTCTACTCTGTCTATTCCTCTTAATATCTTGTACACCTCTATCATGTCTCCTCTCATCCTCCTTCTCTCCAAAGAGTAAAGCCCTAGCTCCCTTAATCTCTGATCATAATGCATACTCTCTAAACCAGGCAGCATCCTGGTAAATCTCCTCTGTACCCTTTCCAATGCTTCCACATCCTTCCTATACTGAGGCGACCAGAACTGGACACAGTACTCCAAGTGTGGCCTAACTAGAGTTTTATAGAGCTACATCATCACATCACGTCTCTTAAACTCTATCCCTCAACTTATGAAAGCTAACACCCCATAAGCTTTCTTAACTACCCTATCTACCTGTGAGGCAACTTTCAGGGATCTGTGGACATGTACCCCCAGATCCCTCTGCTCCTCCACACTACCAAGTATCCTGCCATTTACTTTGTACTCTGCCTTGGAGTTTGTCCTTCCAAAGTGTACCACCTCACACTTCTCTGGGTTGAACTCCATCTGCTAGTTCTCAGCCCACTTCTGCATCCTATCAATGTCACTCTGCAATCTTCAACAATCCTCTACACTATCTACAACACCACCAACCTTTGTGTTGTCTGTAAACTTGCCAACCCACCCTTCTACCCCCACATCCAGGTCGTTAATAAAAATCACGAAAAGTAGAGGTCCCAGAACAGATCCTTGTGGGACACCACTAGTCACAACCCTCCAATCTGAATGTACTCTCTCCACCACAACTCTCTGCCTTCTGCAGGCAAGCCAATTCTGAATCCACCTGGCCAAACTTCCCTGGATCCCATGTCTTCTGACTTTCTGAATAAGCCTACCATATGGAACCTTGTCAAATGCCTTACTAAAATCCATGTAGATCACATCCACTGCACTACCGTCATCTATATGCCTGGTCACCTCCTCAAAGAACTCTATCAGGCTTGTTAGGCATGATCTGCCCTTCACAAAGCCATGCTGACTGTCCCTGATCAGACCATGATTCTCTAAATGCCCATAGATCCAATCTCTAAGAATCTTTTCCAACAGCTTTCCCACCACAGACGTAAGGCTCACTGGTCAATAATTACCTGGACTATCCCTACTACCTTTTTTGAACAAGGGGACAACATTCACCTCCCTCCAATCCTCCGGTACCATTCCTGTGGACAACGAGGACATAAAGATCCTAGCCAGAGGCTCAGCAATCTCTTCCCTCGCCTCGTGGAGCAGCCTGGGGAATATACCATCAGGCCCCAGGGACTTATCCGTCCTAATGTATTTTAACAACTCCAACACCTCCTCTCCCTTAATATCAACATGTTCCAGAACATCAACCTCACTCATATTGTCCTCACCATCATCAAGTTCCCTCTCAGTGGTGAGTACCGAAGAGAAGTATTCATTGAGGACCTCGCTAACTTCCACAGCCTCCAGGCACATCTTCCCACTTTTATCTCTAATCGGTCCTACCTTCACTCCTGTCATCCTTTTGTTCTTCACATAATTGAAGAATGCCTTGGGGTTTTCCTTTACCCTACTCGCCAAGGCCTTCTCATGACCCCTTCTTGCTCTTCTCAGCCCCTTCTTAAGCTCTTTTCTTGCTACCCTATATTCCTCAATAGACCCATCTGATCCTTGCTTCCTAAACCTCATGTATGCTGCCTTCTTCCATCTGACTAGATTTTCCACTTCACTTGTCACCCATGGTTCCTTCACCCTACCATTCTTTATCTTTCTCACCAGGACAAATTTATCCCTGACATCCTGCAAGAGATCCCTGAACATCGACCACATGTCCATAGTACATTTCCCTGCAAAAACATCATCCCAATTCACACCTGCAAGTTCTAGCCTTATAGCCTCATAATTTGCCCTTCCCCAATTAAAAATTTTCCTGTCCTCTCTGATTCTATCCTTTTCCATGATAATGCTAAAGGTCAGGGAGCGGTGATCACTGTCCCCCAGATACTCACCCACTGACAGATCTGTGATCTGACCCGGTTCGTTACCTAATACTAGATCTAGTATGGCATTCCCCCTAGTCGGCCTGTCAACATACTGTGACAGGAATCCATCCTGGACACTCTTATCAAACTCTGTCCCATCTAAACCCTTGGAACTAATCAAGTGCCAATCAATATTAGGGAAGTTAAAATCACCCATGATAACAACCCTGTTATTTTTGCACCTTTCGAAAATCTGCCTCCCAATCTGCTCCTCGGTATCTCTGCGGCTACCAGGGGGCCTATAGAATACCCCCAGTAGAGTAACTGCTCCCTTCCTGTTCCTGACTTCCACCCATACTGACTCAAAAGAGGATCCTGCTACATTACCCACCCTTTCTGCAGCTGTAATAGTATCCCTGACCAGTAATGCCACCCCTCCTCCCCTTCCCCCCCCTCGCTATCCCTTTTAAAGCACTGAAATCCAGGAATATTGAGAATCCATTCCTGCCCTGGTGCCAGCCAAGTCTCTGTAATGGCCACTACATCATAATTCCATGTATGTATCCAAGCTCTCAGTTCATCACCTTTGTTCCTGATGCTTCTTGCATTGAAGTACACACACTTTAGCCCTTCTACCTTACTACCTTTATACCCTTTATTATGCTGCTGTTTCCTCAAAGCCTCTCTATATGTTAGATCTGGCTTTACTCCATGCACTTCTTACACTGCTCTATCGCTCCGGGTCCCATCCCCCTTGTAAATTAGTTTAAACCCTCCCAAACCATGCTAGCAAACCTACCAGCAAGGATATTGCTCCCCCTCGAGTTCAGGTGCAACCTATCCAATCTGTACAGGTCCCACCTTCCCCAGAAGAGATCCCAATGGTCCAATAGTACTTGAGTGGATCTTTACTGCACATCCTCTATGGTTTTTCTTGGGTAAGGAGACCTAAACTCCATGGTACTCCAGCTGGGCTCTCATCCAGGCTAGGAATGGGAATGGGAATGGGAATAAGATATCTTTACTCTTGCACTCATAAGTATACAAAAGGTTCAAAAACCTAGGTATTGATAGAGATCTAGAAGATTATAAGGCTAGCAGGAAGGAGCTTAAGAACGAAATTAGGAGAGCCAGAAGGGGCCATGAGAAGGCCTTGGTGGACAGGATTAGGGAAAACCTTAAAAAACCTTAAAAATGGTTTGTTAAGTCATGGCGACCGGAAGAGATGTACCCCAGGCTACTGTGGGAGGTGAGGGAGGAGATTGCTGAGCTTCTGTCGATGATCTTTGCATCATCAATGCGGACGAGAGAGGTTCTGGAGGATTGTAGGGTTGCAGATGTTTTTCCTTTATTCAAGAAAGGGACTAGAGATAGCCCAGAAAATTATAAACCAGTGAGTCTTACTTCAGTGGTTGGTAAATTGATGGAGAAGATCCTGAGAGTCAGGATTTATGAACATTTGGAGAGGTATAATAGCATCAGTAATAGTCAGCATGGCTTTGTCAAAGGCAGGTCATGCCTTACGAGCCTGATTACAGTTTTTGAGGATGTGACTAAACACATTGATGAAAGTAAAGTAGTAAATATGGATTTCAGCAAGGCATTTGATAAGGTACCCAATGCAAGGCTTATTGAGAAAGTAAGGAGACATGGGATCCAAGGGAACATTGCTTTGTAGATCCAGAACTGGCTTGCCCACAGAAGGGAAAGAGTGGTTGTAGACAGATCATATTCTGCATGGAGGTCGGTGACCAGTGGTGTGCCTCAGGGATCTGTTCTGGGACCCTTACTCTTCATGATTTTTATAATGACCTGGGTGAGGAAGTGGAGGGTTGGGTTAGTAAATTTGCTGATGACACAAATGTTGGAGGTGTTGTGGATAGTGTGGAGGGCTGTCAGAGATTACAGCGGGACATTGATAGGATGCAAAACTAGGCTGAGAAGTGGCAGAAGGTGGTAAACCCAAATAAATGTGAGGTGGTTCATTTTGGTTGGTCAAATATGATGGCAGAATATAGTATTAATGGTAAGACTCTTGGCAGTGTGGAGGATCAGAGGGATCTTGGGGTCCAAGTCCATAGGACACTCAAAGCAGCTGCGCAGGTTGACTCTGTGGTTAAAAAAGCATACTGAACATTGGCCTTCATCAATCGTGGGATTGAGTTTAGGAGCTGAGAGGTAATGTTGCAGCTACTGTATATAGGACCCTGGTCAGACCCCACTTGGAGTATTGTGCTCACTTCTGGTCGCCTCACTGCAAGAAAGATGTGGAAACTATAGAAGGGGTGCAGAGGAGATTTAAAAGGATGTTGCCTGGATTGGGGAGCATGCCTTCGGAGAATAGGTTGAGTGAACTCAGCCATTTCTCCTTGGAGAGACAGAGGATGAGAGGTGACATGATAGAGGTGTATAAGATGATGAGAGACATTGATAGTGTGGATAGTCAGAGGCTTTTTCCCAGGGCTGAAATGGCTAGCACAAGGGGGCACAGTTTTAAGGCTCTTAGAAGCAGGTACAGAGGAGATGTCAGGAGTAAGATTTTTACGCAGCGTGGTGAGTGCGTGGAATGGGCTGCCAGCGATGATGGTAGAGGCGATACAACAGGGTCTTTTAAGAGATTCCGGGATAGGTTCATGGAGCTAGAAAAATAGAGGGCTATGGTTAACCCTAGGTAATTTCTAAGGTAAGGACATGTTCTGCACAGTTTTGTGGGCTGACGGGCCAGTGTTATGCTGTAGGTTGTCTATGTTTCCAGGTTTCATATCCTCTTGCACTAAAACCATTACGGACCTAAGATCTTGGGCAGCCATACATTGGCCTTCAGTGACGTGTGTAGAAGCAGACCTAGCTCCCTCTGAAAATTCATATTTCAGTCCCACATCATTGGAAAACTACTACTACTCTGTTCAGATCGTCTCATTGTAATCCCTGGTTCAAGACAATGCTATATTGTATTAATACAGTTATGCTATTGACCATAAAACCACAAGATATAGGAGAAAAATTGGGCCATTTTGCCCATGGGTCTGCTCTGCCATTTCATCATATGTCTGATCCAATCTTCCTCTTAACTCCAATCTCCTGCCTTCTCCCCACATCCCATCAAGCCCAGACTAATCAAGAATATACCAACCTCTGCCTTAAATATATATAAAGAACAATAGAACCATAGAACACTACAGCACAGTACAGGCCCTTCAGCCCTCCATGTTGTGCCGACCCATATAATCCTTAAAAAAAGTACTAAACCCACACTACCCCATAACCCTCCATTTTTCTTTCATCCATGTGCCTGTCCAAGAGGCTCTTAAATACCCCTAATGTTTTAGCCTCCACCACCATTCCTGGCAAGTCATTCCAGGCACTCACAACCCCCTGTGTAAAAAACTTACCTCTGAGTTCTCCCCTAAACCTCCCTCCCTTAATTTTGTACATATGCCCTCTGGTGTTTGCTATTGGTGCCCTGGGAAACAGGTACTGACTATCCACCCTATCTATGCCTCTCATAATCTTGTAGACCTCTATCGTCCCCTCTCATTCTTCTACGCTCCAAAGAGAAAAGTCCCAGCTCTGCTAACCTTGCCTCATAAGACTTGTTCTCCAATCCAGGCAACATCCTGGTAAGTCCCCTCTGCACTCTCTCCATAGCTTCCACATCCTTCCTGTAATGAGGTGACCAGAATTGAACACAATACAAGTGCGGTCTCACCAGAGATTTGTAGAGTTGCAACATGACCTCTCGACTCTTGAACTCAATCCCCTGTTAATGAAGCCTCTGTCACTGACATAAAATGTAAAAACATAGTAAAACGTAAAAAGAAGCAGTCGCAGCATAGACCCCTGTGGAACACCACTAACAACCAGCAGCCAACCAGAAGAGGCTTGCTTTATTCCTAATCTTTGCCACCAAACAATCAGTCACTGCTTTATCCATGCTAGAATCTTGCCTGCAATACCTTGAGCTCGTAGCTTGTTAGGTAGTCTCACGTGTGTTGCCTTGTCAAAGGCCTCTAAAAATCCAAGTACACAACATCCACCAATTCTCCTTTGCATATCCTGCTTGTTATTTCTTCAAAGCATTCCAACCACTTGGCTCTCAAAGTGCAATGTATTCCTTTCACTCTGTTATACATTCGGGTATTTCATTTTTTGCTACTTAAAATAATAATTACATTGATTAAGTTAGCTTGTAATAGCCAATAAGATTTGTCTTGTTAACATTTTGTCAAATAAATGCCCCAGAACATTCTAGGGGGATCAGGGGGTAGTTATTTTCTGGACAGAGTGCAGGAGTTTGTGGCAAAGAAGGAAAATGGAATTGGAAATGGACAACAAACATAGGAGAACATGAAAAGAGATACTGTTGTCGGAAAAACCATGCTGACTTTGGTCTCAAAGTGAATGTGTAGATAACTTTTAGTTAACTAGTTATCACATGATCTTGGAGAAATTTCTACGCTTTGCCCTTGGATGTTGCATAAATGTTTGTTTATGTTTCGCCTGGACCGTGTTTTCTGCCAGAAATGTTCGGTACCATGAGTGAATGAAGTGAAGCAAACCGGATTGATTTCGCAACAATGAGCTCCAACAATTACATGCACACTATAGGCTAATATAGGTGTAGTGGGCCCTTTACTTTATTTTGTTTGTTACAGTTTAAAATATTTGTCAATACAATTTTAATCTAGGCTTATACTGGTATGAGCTAAATTATTGCTTCCTTTAAACTTCCTTGTAACTGTAATACCAAGGTAAGTAAATTGATTATGAACTACTTTAAAGGGGAGGTCACAAAATGCTAATACTTGTGCTTCTTTATTAATTGGGAAAAGTTCACTCTTATGTAAATTAAGTTTATAGCCAGAAAACTGGCTAAATTGATCAAGAAGTGAAAACATTGGAGGTAAGGATGTGGAAGGATTTGAAAGAAAAAGTAATAGATCATCAGCATAAAGAGAAACTTTATGCTCAACATAATTTTTTTTTCAGTCCCTTGCTTTCAGCTCTTTTTTTTGGTAGTAGGCATTATTATCTTCTGTTTTCAAGTGTATTTACAGTTTTGGGGGTTTGAATGTTCTGATTTATATTTTCTACATTTTATCTTGGTTGGTCTGGAGTTTTTTTTGTTGTGGGGCTTGGGGAGGATACTAACATTACATGACTTCAATTTGGGTGCTTTCTCAATTATCTTATTTTGTATTATATTACTATTGTATGTTTATCTTGCACTGTACTAATTTTCTACTTTGTTTTGGGTTTTTTTTATTTGTAGTGTTGTAGAAAATGCATTTAAAAAATCAATTAAAAAATAATTTAAAAAAATAAATTATTGCTTCCTGGTAAATTTTCATGGATGTGTCAGTGTTCATACAAATAGTAGCCTCATTTTTCCTTAAAGGAATATTCAAACTTTTATGGTTTGTGTTTACCTGTATCATATTTACCCTAGGTGTGTTTATTTATTAGAAATAGCCTTTTCATCTTTCTTGTGCATTGCAGAGTTATGTTACTGTTAGTAAGGTTGTCAAGCCGAGGGGTGGTAGTGGGGACAAGCTCCCACTATCTAAAAGTGCTCCTCACGGCTTGTGTCTCAAATAGCCTCTGACAACCAAGTCCAACTCCTGGCCTTCTCGTGTGCCTTAGCCTCTAAGCCCGGCGGAAGTTTCTTCTGACAGGAGAAGGGGCGAAGACAGGTCCTGGCACCCTAAAACCAGTGCTTCGGGTAGATGGAGCTTGTTAGCCTGGGAAAACAGTCCATCTAAGAGAGGGAAAACTCTGATTTCAAACCTCTGCTGCCTTGCTGCCATACCCACTTACGGGAAAGGCTTTGGGAGTAAATCCTGAGGACAAATCCAGAGTCCCTAAGGCAGTCTGACGTTGCCTTCAACCTCGCTCTGGCAGCTCCTGCGACGTCACTGGCACCAATCTGTATTGGCCCTTGCCCTTCACTTGGACAACATCGGTGGAGTGGAGAGGGGAGACTTGCTGCTTGGGCAACTGCCGGTCTTCCACACAACCTTGCCCAGACCAGCACCCTGGAGAGAGGCTTTCCAGGCGCAGATCCATGGTCTCGTGGGACTAACGGATGACATAATCGTCATCAGTCTGCATTCACAGTACTAGCTAACTCATTATGAGGATGATGAGCCTATGGTGAGAGGGTTACATCATTATTGGAAGAATGTGGAAGCTTTAGAGAGGGTCCAGAAGAGATTTACCAGGATGCTGCCTGGACTAGAGAGCATGTCTTATGAGGGTAGGTTGAGCAGGTTGGGTTTTTTCTTGCTTGAATATAGGAGGTGACTTGTTGGACATATACAAGACAATAGGAGGCTAGATTGACTGGATAGCTAGGGAATTCTTCCCACAGCAGTATTGGCTCACACAAGGGAGCACAATTTTAAGGTGATCAGAGGACAGTATGGGATGGATGTCAGGAGTATGTATTTTACACACAGAGTGGTTGGTGTGTGGGACGCCCTGCCAGGGGTGATAGTAGAGGCAGCTGTATTGGTAACTCTTAAGATACTCTTAGGCATGTGGATGATAGAAAATGGAGGGTTATGTGAAGGGAAGGGTTGGTTAACAGGTCACTACAAGATTGTGGGCTGCAAGATCTGTTCTGCACTGTGATGTTCTATGTTCCTTCTGCGCTGTATGACACATGATTGTACATTGTATCCCATCTGCTGCATCTACACTCATTCGCTCAGCTTGCCCATATTCCTGAGAGGGTAAATGATCAGTTGCCATGAGGGGCTGAATAGCCTCTCCTGCCCTTATCCCGTTCAGTAATGGAGGTGGTCTGCATATTCAGTGGGGAGAGAGACTGTCTGGTCAGAGGGGAGACAGGCCACACTATCAGTGGGCAAACAGTCTGTCTGGTCAGTGGGGAGAGAGACTGTCTGGTCAGAGGGGAGACAGGCCTCATTATCAGTGGGCAAACAGTCTGTCTGGTCAGAGGGGAGACAGGCCACACTATCAGTGGGCAAACAGTCTGTCTGGTCAGTGGGGAGATAGACTGTCTGATCAGTGGGGAGATAGACTGTCTGGTCAGAGGGGAGACAGGCCACACTATCAGTGGGCAAACAGTCTGTCTGGTCAGTGGGGAGATAGACTGTCTGGTCAGAGGGGAGACAGGCCACACTATCAGTGGGCAAACAGTCAGTCTGGTCAGTGGGGAGAGAGACTGTCTGGTCAGTGGGGAGACAGACTGTCTGTTCTGTGAGCAGATGGTCTCTCTGCTCCGAGGGAATACTATCCAGTGTGTCTCCTACTGAAAAAGAGCTGTGACCAGTGACCAGTCTGGACATGGTACGTTCTGAGAGGGGGGGGGGGCACTCTCTTCCATTCAGGTCACTGGCCGAGTACAGATGGAAGCAATGGGTCAGTAGAGCAAGAAAGAGCTTTGATCAGCTTCAATCAGGTCCACTGCCTGAGTACAAAAGGCAGTAGAAGCTTCCAGAAGAGAGGCTTCAGTGAGAGAAAGCAAAAGAAAAGAAATGCTTGTGTTTTTTCCCTTCTTTATATCTGCTCAGCCAGGATGGTAGAGATGCCAGGCAGGAAAGTTGAATGCTCCTCTTGCTGGATGTGGGAAGGCCTCCAGTGTCCCTGACGACTACAACTGCAAGAAGTGCGTCCAGCTGCAGCTTCTAACACCCCACGCTAAAGAGTTGGAGCTGGAACTGGATGAACTCCAGATCATTCTGGAGGCTGAGGGGTGATAGATAGGACACACAGAGAGGTAGTTACACCCGAGGTGCAGGACACAGGAAACTGGGGGACAATCAGGAAGGGGAAATGGGTTAAGAAACCAGTGCAGATTAGCCCTGTGGCCAACGCCCTCAACAACAGGATACAACAGGAACTTTGGATACTGTTGGGGGGGGGGGGGTTGCTGGTGGGGGGAATGACCTAACAGAAGTCACAATGGTCAGGTGTCTGGCACTGAGTCAGCCTCTGTGGCTCAGAGGGAAAGGGGAAGAAGAGGCACGTTATGGTGATAGGGGATTCGTTAGTTAGGGGAACAGACAAGAGGTTCTGTGGGCAAGAACAAGATTCCTGATTGGTATGTTGCCTCCCAGGTTTCAGGGTCAGGGATATCTCAGACTGAGTCCTCAGCATTCTGAAGTGTGAGGGTGAACAGCCAGAATCATGGTCCATGTGGGTACCAATGACATGGGTAGGGTGGGTGATGAAGTTCTGCACAGGGAGTTAGGTGCTATGTTAAAGGGGAGGACCTCCAGGGTTGAGATCTTGGGATTGCTACCCATGTCACGTGCTAGTGAGGCCAGAACTTAGAAGATTGTACAGTTTAATACATGGCTAAGGAGTTGCTGTGTGAGTGAATTTGGGTCATGGGATCTCTTCCAGGGAAAATGGAACACATACAGAAGGGACAAATTGCACCTGAACTAGAGGGGTCTGGTATCCTAGTGGGAAGGTTTGTTAATACTGCACGGTGGGGTTTAAACTAGAGTTGCTGGGGGATGGGAACCAGAGTGCCAGAACAGTTAGTGGAGTTGTGGAGGGAGCTGCTGGTAAGACCTCAAAGTCAGGAATTAAAAGGTTGAGCATGGTGCGACTGGTGTGCTGAGCTGCCTGTGTTTCAATGCAACAAGTTTCATGGAAAAGGTGGATAATATTGCTGAAGATGAGGTAGCTGGTTTACAAACAGGCAAGGTGTAGTGAGGAGAGGCTGACAGGGCAAAATTACAGTCAACAGATGGGAAAGTAAAAGGCAGATTAAATCGACAAGGGCGAAAACAGGACAAGGTGTTTTATTTTAATTTGTGCAGTATGCAATAAGGGAGATGAACTTGCAACACAGTTGCAGATTGGCAGGTAAGGATCATGGCTGAAAGATTATAGCTGGGGGCTTAAAAGTCCAAGGATAGATATTGTATCGAAAAGACAGGCAGGAAGGGTAGAGGGGGCAGTGTTGCTCTGTTGGTAAAAAATGAAATCAAATCATTAGAAGGAGGTGACATTGTGTCGGATGATGCTGAACCATTGTGGATAGAACTAAGGAACTGCTGGGGTAAAAAGATCCTGAGTTATATACAGACCCCCAAACAGTAGTAAGGATGTGGCTAACAAGTTAAAACAGGAGATAGAAAGTGCATACCAAAAGGGCAATGTTATAATAGTCATGGGGGTAGATTGGGAAACTCAGGTTGGTGTGGGATTCTATGGGGGGGGGGGGCGGTTTCCAGCAAGGCTACAAGATGGCTTTTTAGAGCAGTTCATGGTTGAGCCCACGAGAGGATCAGCTATTCTGGTCTCGGTGATGTGTAATCAATCGAAATTGATGAGAGAGCTTAAGGTAAAAGCACCCTTGGGGGAAAGTAATCATAATATGATCAAACAAGAGAAAATCTGCAGATGCTGGAAGTCTAAACAATACATGCAAAATGCTGGAGGGACTCAGCAGTCTTTGAAAAAGATTAAATAGTTGATGTACTGGGCCATAACCCTTTATCAGAACTAATATGATCAAATTCACCCTGAAATTTGAGGAGAAAAAGAATTTGAGAAGTCAGGTGCAGTTCTTTAACATCTGCCGGATGATGCTGAGGATGTTCTACGAGGCTGTGGTGGCCAGTGCTATCATGTTTGCTGTTGTGTGCTGGGGCAGCAGGCTGAGGGTAGCAGACACCAACAGAATCAACAAACTCATTCGTAAGGCCAGTGATGTTGTGGGGGTGGAACTGGACTCTCTGATGGTGGTGTCTGAAAAGAGGATGCTGTCCAAGTTGCACGCCATCAGGACAATGTCTCCCATCCACTCCATAATGTACTGGTTAGGCACAGGAGTACATTCAGCCAGAGACTCATTCCACCGAGATGTAACACTGAGCATTCCTGCCTGTGGCCATCAAACTTTACAACTCCTCCCTCAGAGTGTCAGACACCCTGAGCCAATAGGCTGGTCTTGGACTAATTTTCAGTCGGCATTATTTACTTATTATTATTTAATTATTTATGGTTTTATATTGCTGTATTTCTACACTATTCTTGGTTGGTGTGGCTGTAACGAAACCCAGTTTCCCTCGGGACCAATAAAGTATGCCTGTCTGTCTGAGTAACCTCGCTGTGTACTGCTCCCGCCGCTGATTTGGACTATTGGAATGTTCCCAAACTGTGGGACTGCAATACCCAAAACTATAAGGGATGAAGACACAGTTGACACTTTTTAACCCTGTTTTTAACTAACATCTTTTGTCTTTTATTTTCATGTTTGCCCTTTATCCCACTGTAAAGAACTTTGAACGACATTGTCCGTATGAAGTTGTGTGGTTGCTGTGGGAGGGTCTGGTGGGTGCTGTCGAGCTGAGTTCACCTGCACAAGAGCAAGGTGTCCATGAAGAGGCTTGGTCATGAGGCTGCTGGGGACAATGTGGACAATGGAGTGGCCCTAACCTGGACTTGTGTTTCTTCCTTCAGTTTTTTATGCTGGTTGGTGTGCCAACCATTGTCACTTGCGCTGTCTTTCTCCATCTGCATTCGGTTGTGAAGATGTTGTGTCTTGCAGTGATCATGGCCAGCTATATCTACATTACTGAAGTCGCCCTGGATCATGATAATCCTCAAACATCAGTGACCAGGTAATGACCCCAGCTTCCAGAAACATTGCCAGCAAACTGAGATTTTCAACATAGAACATAGAAAAATAGAAAACCTACAGCGCAATACAGGCTCTTCGACCCACAATGCTGTACCGAACATGTCCTTACTTTAGAAATTACCTAGGGTTACCCATAGCCCTCTGTTTTTCTAAGCTCCATGTACCTATCCAAGAGTTTCTTAAAAGACCCTGTTGTATCAACTTCCACCACTCCATACATTTACCACTCTCTACAGAAAAAAAAACCTTACCCCTGACATCTCCTCTGTACCTACTTCCAAGCACCTTAAAACTGTGCCTTCTCATGTTAGCTATTTCAGCCCTGGGAAAAAGCCTCTGACTATCCACATGATCGATCCCTTTCATCATCTTATACACCTCTATCAGGTCACCTCTCATCCTCCATCTGACTATATAGCTGCAACATTACCTCTCGGCTCCTAAACTTAATCCCACGTTTGATGAAGGCCAATGCACCGTATGCTTTCTTAACCACAGATTCACAACCTGCGCATCTGCTTTGAGCGTCATATGGGCTCAGACCCCAAGATCCCTCTGATCCTCCACACTGCCAAGAGTCTTAACATTAATACTTTATTCTGCCATCATATTTAACCTACCAAAATGAACCACCTCACACTCACACTTATCTGGGTTAAACTCCATCTGCCACTTCTCAGCCCAGTTTTGCATCCTATCAATGGCTAGCATAAGAGGGCACAGTTTTAAGTGCTTGGAAGTAGATCCAGAGGAGATGTCAGAGGTAAGTTTTTTATGCAGAGTGGTGAGTGCATGGAATGGGCTGCCGGGGACGGAGGTGGAGGCGGATACGATAGGGTCTTTTAAGCGACTGGTGGACAGGTACATGGAGCTTAGAAAAATAGAGGACAATGGGTAGCTCTAGGTAATTTCTAAGCTAAGGACATATTTGGCAAAGCTTTGTGGGCCAAAGGGCCTGTATTGTACTGTAGGTTTTCTATGTTTCTATGTTTCTAACTAATGCTTCATTGTTCCTGTCTAATGCCCTTGTCATTTGCTCTCCTCCAATTTAAAACTCTTTCACAAAGTCCATACCTATTATCTATATCGTTCCTGAAAGACAAGGCGTTGTGGTCACTGTTCCCTAACTGTTCACCCACTGAGAGGTCAGTCACCTGACCAGGCTCATTACCCTGCACAAATGCCAGTCCAGCCCGTCCTCTTGTTGGACCATCCACATATTGATTTAAGAAACCTTCCTGGATTCATTTAATAAATTCAGCCCCATCTAAACCCTTACACTTGGAAGGTCCCTGTTTATATGAGGGAAGTTAAAATTCCCATGACAACACCCCTGTTATTTTCACAGATTTCCTTAATGTGATGACATATCTGTTCCTTGGCAACTATTAGAGTGTCTGTGGTACAATCCCATCAGAGTAATTGCACTCCTCCTGTTCCTGAGTTCCACATAAATGGACTCGGTATCTGACCTCTCCATTCTGTCTGCTCTGTGTGCAGTTGTGATATCGTCTGATTCGTAGTGCAACTCCACCCCCCCCCCCCTTCACCTCATCTTTTCCGAAGCTTCAAAAACCTGGTACGTTAATCATCCATTCTTGCCCCTCTCTTATCCATGTGGTGGATGACTGGGTAGAAAGAAATGTGAGCAACTGCATGGATAGGAACATTGTATAGTCAGTGTGGGGACCTCAGCAAATGACCAATCCCCTACTGTCTCAGGGTGAGATCGACTAATCCCTTACTGTCTCAGGTTGAGACCGACCAATCCCCTACTGTCTCAGGGTGAGATCAACTAATCCCTTACTGTCTCAGAGTGAGACTGACCAATCCCCTACTGTCTCAGGGTGAGATCAACTAATCCCCTACTGTCTCAGGGTGAGATCAACTAATCCCTTACTGTCTCAGGTTGAGACCGACCAATCCCCTACTGTCTCAGGTTGAGACCGACCAATCCCCTACTGTCTCAGGGTGAGATCGACCAATCCCCTACTGTCTCAGGGTGAGATCAACTAATCCCTTACTGTCTCAGGGTGAGACTGACCAATCCCCTACTGTCTCAGGGTGAGATCGACCAATCCCCTACTGTCTCAGGGTGAGATCAACTAATCCCTTACTGTCTCAGGGTGAGACTGACCAATCCCCTACTGTCTCAGGGTGAGATCAACCAATCCCCTACTGTCTCAGGGTGAGATCAACTAATCCCTTACTGTCTCAGGGTGAGACTGACCAATTCCTTACTGTCTCAGGGTGAGACTGACCAATCACTTATGTCTCAGGGTGAGATTGACCAATCCCTTACTGTCTCAGGGTGAGACTGACCAATCGCTTATGTCTCAGGGTGAGATCGACCAATCCCCTACTGTCTCAGGGTGAGATCGACCAATCCCCTACTGTCAGGGTGAGACTGACTAATCCCTTACTGTCTCAGGGTGAGACTGACCAATCGCTTATGTCTCAGGGTGAGATCGACCAATCCCCTACTGTCTCAGGGTGAGATCAACTAATCCCTTACTGTCTCAGGGTGAGATCGACCAATCCCCTACTGTCTCAGGGTGAGATCAACTAATCCCTTACTGTCTCAGGGTGAGACTGACCAATCCCCTACTGTCTCAGGGTGAGATCAACTAATCCCTTACTGTCTCAGGGTGAGATCAACTAATCCCTTACTGTCTCAGGGTGAGATCGACCAATCCCCTACTGTCTCAGGGTGAGATCAGCTAATCCCTTACTGTCTCAGGGTGAGATCGACCAATCCCCTACTGTCTCAGGGTGAGACCGACCAATCCCCTACTGTCTCAGGGTGAGATCGACTAATCCCTTACTGTCTCAGGGTGAGATTGACCAATCCCTTACTGTCTCAGGGTGAGACTGACCAATCCCTTACTCTTTCAGGGTGAGATCAACCAATCCCTGACTGTCCTGGGGTGACCGACCAATCTCTTCCAGTTCCAGGGAGGTTGACCATTTGTCTCCTTTCCCAGGGTGAGACTGACCAATCCTATCATGTGCCAGGGGTGTAATCGATGGATCCGCTATAATTTCTTTGCTGGCTTCCTCAAGCCTGTGTACTGGCTTCCTGCAGCTTTCAAACCACACTCTGTACCTGAAATTTTGTAGTGTGCACAGGTCTCCTCATGTAGAACCACTGATCAACTCTCTTGTCACTGGTCACCTCACTGGTTACCCAACTGTACATCCCATTGGTCACCCCCATTGGTCACATGGCCCACAGGTCACTCCACTGGGCACACAAGCCACCAGCCACCCCTTTGGTCACTCCTCAGAACATGGATAAACTGTCCCAAGCCAGTAGTTGGTAAGTGGGTCAGTGGCAGTGGGAGGAGGGGTCTGTGATGGCCAGAAGAGCTCATCCTGCTCACCCTCTCCAGAGATCCACAACCATAGTTAGAGTTTAATTCAGTTGTTAAAGTAAATCCATGCGACAATCCTCCTTTTTCCCCAGTGCCACCAGGGAGGGAGCCCAATCTGTATGTCACTCCCTACCCCCCAGTGTAACCGGTCACTGTTAGGGACAGGCAGGAACATAGAATAGTACAGCACATTACAGGCCCTTCGGCCCGCAATGTTGTGCTGACCCTCAAACCCTGCCTCACATATAACCCCCACCTTAAATTCCTCCATATACTTGCCTAGTAATCTCTTAAACTTCACTAGTGTGTCCGCCTCCAAAGAACAGCTGACATAGACACAGAAACCCACATCTTCGTGTGATTCCCTGCTAAAGTGATCATTGTTTTGTTTCTGCCTTCACAGTGTCTACATCAAGTGGCATCGAGGAATCATCGTCGTGCTGATGTTAATGTTTGTCATAACTGTGTTTTACCATGGGCGACAGGTAAAGCACTCAATGCCTAGAAATGGTGAATGGAAATATTGATGCATGTGTTGGTAGGTTTGTAAATGATACAGGGATTGTTAGAGTTCTCGACACAGGAAAGGGCTGTAAAGGAACACAGCAGACTATAAACCAATGACATACCCATAAAACCATGGGTTATAGGAGCAGAATTAGGCCATTCAGCCCATCGAGTCTGTGCTGACATTCCATATGGCTGATTTACAGTGCCTATAAAGGTATTCACCCCTCTCCCCCGGAAGTTTTCATGTTTTATTGTTTTGCAACATTGAATCACAGTGGATTTAATTTGGCTGTTTTGGCACTGATCAATAGAAAAACCTTCTGTGTCAAAGTGAAAACAAATTTCTACAAATGGGTCTAAATTTATCAGTTATTAAACACAAAATAATTGATTGCATAATTACCCCCTTCAAGTCAGTATTTAATAGATGCACCTTTGGCAGGAATTACAGCCTTGAGTCTGTGTGGATGAATCTTTATCAGCTTTGCATATCTGGACACTGCAATTTTTCCCCATTACAAAACTGCTCAAGCTCTGTCAGATTGCATGGGGATCATGAGTGAACAGGCCTTTTCAAGTCCAGCCACAAACTGTCAATTGGATTGAGGTCTGGACTCTGACTTGGCCACTCCAGGACATGAATTTTGTTTTTTAACCATTCCTGTGTAGCTTTGACTTTATGCTACGGGTCATTGTCTCACTGGAAAACAACTTGTCTCACTAGCTTCAGTTGCATCAGGTTTTCATCCAGGATTTTCCCTGGATCTTGCTGCATTCATTTTACCTTCTACCTTCACAAGCAATCCAGAGCCTGCTACAGTGAAGCATCGCCACAGTATGATGCAGCCACCACCATATTTCACAGTGGGAATGGTGTGTTTTTGATGATGTGCAATGTTTGGAATATGCCAAACATAGTGTTTAGTCTGAAGACCAAAAAGCTCAGTTTTGGTTTCAAAAGACCATAGAACCTTCTTCCAGCTGACTTCAGAGTCTCCCACTTGCCTTCTGGCAAGCTCTAACCAAAAATTTTGTGTGTTTCTTTTTCACTAGTGGCTTTCTCTTTGCCACTCTCCCATAAAGCTGTGACTGATGAAGTACCTGGGCAACAATGGTATGCTCAGTCTCTCCCAACTCAGCCACTGAGGCTTGTAACTCCTCCAGAGTTGTCTTAGGTCTCTTGGTGGCCTTCCTCAGTAGTCCCCTGCTTGCATGGTCGCTCTGTTTTCGAGGACAGCCTGCTCTAGACAGATTTACAGCTGTGCCATATTCTTTCCATTTCTTGATGATTCACATAACTGTACTCCAGAGGATATTGAGTGACTTGGAAATTTTCTTGTATCCATCTCCTGACTGGTGCTTTTCAATAACCTTTACACAGAGCTCCTTGGAATGTTCTTTTGTCCTCAAGGTGTAGTTTTTGCCAGGATACTGACTCACCAGTAGTTGGATCTTCCAGACACAGGTGTATTTTTACCAAAATCAATTGAAATGCCTTTACTGTGTCTTCTAAAACCATTTGGCTGCACCAGTGATGATTTGGTATGTCATATTAAAGGGGGTGAATACTTATGCAATATTTATGTGTTTTATAACTGTAATTAATTTAGATCACTTTGTAGAGACCTGTTTTCACTTTGACACAAAAGAGACTTTTTCTGTTGATCAGTGTCAAAAAAGCCAAATTAAATCCCCTGTGATTCAATGTTGTAAAACAATAAAATATGAAAACTTCCAATAGGTTCTGTATTAAGCCTCTGAACCCCATTCTCCTGCCTTCTCCCTGTAACCCATGATTCCCTGACTAATCACGAACCTGTTGACCTCTGCTTTAAATATACTCAAGAACTTGTCCTCCACAGCTGCCTGTGGCAATGAATTCCACAGATTCATCATTCTCTGGCCAAAGAGTACAGAGTAAAGAGAACATCTCTGTTCTAAATGGAATTCACTCTATTCTGAGGCAGTGCACTCTGGTCCTGGACTTTCCCACTATTGGAAACATCCTTTCCACATCTTCTCTATCTCAGCCTTTCAATATTTAGAACCATAGAACATTACAGCACAGAAACAGGCCTTCTGGCCCTCCTTGACTGTGCCAAACCATTTTTCTGCCTAGTCCCACTGACCTGCACCTGGGCCATATCCCTCCAAACCCCTCTCATCCATATACCTGTCCAAGTTTTTCATAAATGTCAAGTCAAGTCAAGTCAACTTTTATTGTCATTTCGACCATAACTGCTGGTACAGTGCATAGTAAAAATGAGACAACGTTTTTCAGGACCATGGTTTACATGACACAGTACAAAAAACTAGACTGAACTACGTAATAAAAAAAACACAGAGAAGGCTACACTAGACTACAGACCTACACAGGACTGCGTAAAGTGCACAAAAACAGTGCAGGCATTACAATAAATAATAAACAGGACAGTAGGGCAAGGTGTCAGTCCAGGCTTCGGGTATTGAGGAGTCTGATAACTTGGGGGAAGAAACTGTTATATAGTCTGGTCGTAAGAGCCCAAATGCTTCGGAGACTTTTCCCAGATGGCAGGAGGGAGAAGAGATTGTATGAGGGGTGCATGGGGTCCTTCATAATGCTGTTTCCTTTGCAGATGCAGCGTGTAGTGTAAAAAGTGAGCCCACATTTACCACTTCATCTGGCAGCTCATTCCACACTCCCACCACTCTGTGTGAAGAAGCCCCCCCTCCAATGTTCCCTTTAAACTTTTCCCGCTTCACCCTTAACCCATGACCCCTGTTTTTTTTTCCCCTGGCCTCAGTGGAAAAAGCCTGCTTACATTCACTCTATCTGTACCCATCATAATTTTATACACCTCTATCAAATCACCCCTCATTCTCCTACGCTCCAGGGAATAAAGTCCTAACCTATTCAACCTTTCTCTGTAACTCAGTTTCTCAAGTCCCGGCAACATCCTTGTAAACCTTCTTTGCACTCTTTCAACCTTATTAATATCCCTCCTGTAATTAGGTGACCAAAACTGCACACAATACTCCATATTCGGTCTCACCAATGTCTTATACAACCTCACCATTACATTCCAACTCTTATACTCAATATTTGATTTATAAAGGCCAATGTACCAAAAGCTTTCTTTACAACCCTATCTACTTGTGACGCCACTTTTAGGGAATTATGTATCTGTACTCCCAGATCCCTCTGTTCTACTGCACTCCTCAGTGTCCTACCATTTACCTTGTATGTTCTACCTTGGTTTGACCTTCCGAAGTGCAATACCTCACACTTGCCTCTATTAAACTCCATCTGCTATTTTTCTGCCCATTCCTCCAACTGGTCCAAATCCCTCTGCAAGCTTTGAAAATCTTCCTCACTGTCCACTACACCTCCAATCTTTGTATCATCAACAAATTTGCTGATCCAATTTGCCACATTATCATCCAGATCATTGATATAGATGACAAATAACAATGAACCCAGCACTGATCCCTGTGGCACACCACTAGTCACAGGCCTCCACTCAGAGTAGCAATCCTCCACTACCACTCTCTGGCTTCTTCCATTGAGCCAATGTCTAATCCAATTTACTACCTCTCCATGTATACCTAGCGACTGAATCTTCATAACTAACCTCCCATGCGGGACCTTGTCAAAGGCCTTACTGAAGTCCATGTATACAACATCCACTGCCTTCCCTTCATCTACTTTTCTGGTAACTTCCTCAAAAAATTCTAATAGATTGGTTAGACATGACCTACCACACTCACAGCCATGCTGACTTTTCCTAATTAGTCCTTGTCTATCCAAATACTTGTAGATCCCATCTCTTAGTATTCCTTCCAATAATTTACCTACTACCAATGTCAAATAATGTACCGGCCTATAATTTCCCGGCTTACTTTTTGAGCCTTTTTTAAACGACGGAACTACATGAGCTATCCTCCAATCCTCCGGCACCTGACCCGTGGATATTGACATTTTAAATATTTCTGCCAGGGCCCCTGCAATTTCAACACTAGTCTCCTTCAAGGTCTGAGTGAATATGCTGTCAGGTCCTGGGGATTTATCTACTCTGATTTGCCTCAAGATAGCAAGCACCTCCTCCTCTTTAATCTGTATAAGTTCCATGACCTCCCTACTTGTTTGCCTTGTTTCCATAGACTCCATTCCAGTTTCCTTAGTAAATACAGATACAAAAAACCTATTTAATATCTCTCCCATTTCTTTTGGTTCCATACATAACCGACCACTCTGATCTTCAAGAGGACCAATTTAATCCCTTTTGCTCTTAACATACCTGTGGAAGCTCTTAGGATTATCCTTCACCCTGACTGCCAAAGCAACCTCATGTCTTCTTTTAGCCCTCCTGATTTCTTTCTTAAGTATTTTCTCTTTTTATACTCCTCAAGCATCTCATTTCCTCCCTGTTGCCTATACATGTTATACATCTCTCTCTTCTTCCTTATCAGAGTTCCAATATCCCTCGAGAACCAAGGTTCCTTATTCTTGTTCATTTTGCCTTTAACCCTGACAGGAACATACAAACTTTGCACTCTCAAAATTTCTCCTTTGAAGGCCTCCCACTTACCAATCACATCCTTGCCAGAGAACAACCTGTCCCAATCCACACTTTTTAGATCCTTTCTCATTTCTTCAAATTTGGCCTTTTTCCAGTTTAGAACTTCAACCTGAGGACCAGATCTATCTTTATCCATGATCAAGTTGAAACTAATGACCATTTGTACCATTTGTGCAGAAGTTAACTGAAAGTCATGCCATTAATCCTTCAAGAAATTTACTGTTCTGATGCGCTTGTCTTCACTGCAATTGGCATTGACTTTTTTGGTGAAGGTTCTTTTTTAAAGATTTGAAATTTGTTTTTGTTTTAGTGGATTTAAATGAGATTTCCACATCCACCCCCAGAATTCTAAACTCCAGCGAGTTCAGGTCCAGAATCATTAAACGCTCCTCGTATATTAACCCATTCGTTCCTGACATTAATCTCATGAGCCTGCTCTGCACTGAGAGATGTCAGATGGAGCCAGATGCTAGCCAGTGTTAGGTGATGCACCCTGAAGCTGGCAGGACTGAGCAGGGTTAATGTACAGATGGATCTTGACGACAGAAGTACCACAACACAAGGGTGGTCTTTGGCATTTGTTCATTCATCTGGGCACTGAGCATTAAAGTTGGAAACTTGTTAGTCAGTTCTATAAGATTTTGATCAGGCCACACTTAGAGTTCTTGTTACCCCACTACAGGAAGGATGAGGAAGCTGTAGAGAGGGTACAGAAGACGCTTAACTGGATGCTGCCTGATTTGAAGGAGAGTTTGGGCAAACTTGGGATGTCAGTATCTTTTCACCATAATACAAGTGTCAGGTAGTAGATCATCACATGCATTTAGCTGAGAGAGGGAAGGTTGAGGGATATGGGAGGCTGGGTCACAATTATTTATTTTGAGAGCCACAGACGAGAATGGGAGGATAGGGATCGTGTACATACAGCAGTGACTGCTTCATTTGGCATTGTGGTCACCACAGGCATGGTGGGCTGAAGGGACCATTCTATGCTGAACATCCAGCTCCTTGCAGTGTTCATTACATGTGAAGCAACCATGTTGTGTCTGGAATTCCACTGAATGAGGACCTGTGCCTCAAAGTACACAAGCTGGTCATAGGCCCATCCCAGGGATTTGGGGTATACAACCTGGGCTTTGGCCTGGTCACAGTCCCATCCCAGGGATTTGGGGTATACAGCCTGGGCCTTGGCCTGGTCACAGTCCCATCCCAGGGATTTGGGGTATACAGCCTGGGCCTTGGCCTGGTCACAGTCCCATCCCAGGGATTTGGGGTATACAGCCTGGGCCTTGGCCTGGTCACAGTCCCATCCCAGGGATTTGGGGTATATAGCCTGGGCCTTGGCCTGGTCACAGTCTCATCCCAGGGATTTGGGGTATACAACCTGGGGCTTGGCCTGGTCACAGTCCTATCCCGAGGCCTTTGGGTACACATGTAGGCCTTGGCTAGACTTGGCCTATCCTAGAGTCTTGAGTACACAAACAAGAGAAAATCTGCAAGTGTTGGAAATCCAAGCAACACACACAAAATGTTGGCCAGGCAGCATCTGTGAAAAAGAGTCCAGTCAATGTTTTGGGCTGAAACCCTTTGGCAGGACTGGAGGAAAGAAGTTGAGGAGTAGATTTGAAAGGTGGATGGAGGGGAGCGAGAAACACCAGGCAATAGGGGAAGTACATGGTATCACAGCGGGGGAACAGTGAGAGAGTTTCACTGAACTCCCATCAAAGTCTCTTCCAGGGATGCCTACTCTGAAGAAGTTTAAATCTTTCCTTCAAGATTCCCTTCTCTTTCACTGCTCCCTTGCTGTGATACCATGTGCGTCACTTATCGCCTGGCATTTCTCTCTCCCCTCTCCCCACTTTCAAATCTACTCCTCAACTTTTTCTCCAGTCCTGCCGAGAAGCTTGTATTTATTTAGAGATAAATAACATGGAACAAGCTCTTCATTGAATGGCATTGCTCAGCAGCCTAATCACAGGACAATTTACAATGAACCTAACTAACCTACTTAACTTACTAACCGGTATGTTGTTGGACTGTGAAGTAGGTCTTTAGACTTACCAATTAACCTATTAACCGGTACGTCTTTGGACTGTGGGAGGAAATTGAAGCATCTGAAGGAAACCCAGGTGGACATACAAACTCAATACAGGTGACACCTGATTTGAACCGCAAATCCCACTGCAGTTGCACAAAGTGGTACGATGCCGTGGCATCCTGGGAGGTTGGACTGGAGAGACCTTTCAGCACCCCTGACCAGCTGCCTCTCCCCCACGTGCTTGGCAGGTCGAGTCAACAGCACGACTGGACATCCTATGGAGGCTGCTGGCCAAAAGTGAGATGGAGGAGATGGCGGAGTTACGGCAACACAATGAGAACCTGCTCAACAACATCCTGCCAAGCCCCGTGGCACACCACTTCCTCAACCGGGAACCAGACAACGAGGTACTGATCCCCACACCACCTGTGGCCCAAGAGCGATGCCTACCCTAAGAAGGCACTGATGTGCTGATGATGCGATGGAGGGGAGGGAAGGGATGGAGGTGGTGGGCGGACACGATGGAATGGAGGGGATGGCAGAGAGATGATGTGATAGAAAAGATGGGGTGGAGGGGATGGGAGGGATGGAGGTGGTGGGCGGACACGATGGAATGGAGGGGATGGCAGAGAGATGATGTGATAGAAAAGATGGGGTGGAGGGGATGGGAGGGATGGAGGTGATGGGCGGACACGATGGAATGGAGGGGATGGCAGAGAGATGATGTGATAGAAAAGATGGGGTGGAGGGGATGGGAGGGATGGAGGTGGTGGGCGGACACGATGGAATGGAGGGGATGGCAGAGAGATGATGTGATAGAAAAGATGGGGTGGAGGGGATGGGACAGGGACAGAATGGAAATGGTTGTACAGAAGGGGATGGGATGGAGATGATGGGAGAAAGTGGATGGCAGAGGGATGATGAGACAGAGTGAATGGTTTGGAATGATGGGATGGATGCAGTAAGTTGGAGGTGTGGGAGGCTGCTGGTGGGATGGAGACGGTGGGAAGGAGTTTATGAGACGTAGTTATGTGACAGATCCAGTAGGATGGTAGCGATGGGACAGAGGTGATGGGAGAGAGATGATGGGACAATGGATGGTTCAGTAGCGATGGGACAGAGGTGATGGGAGAGAGATGATGGGACAGTGGATGGTTCGGTAGCGATGGGACAGAGGTGATGGGAGAGAGATGATGGGACAGTGGATGGTTCGGTAGCGATGGGACAGAGGTGATGGGAGAGAGATGATGGGACAGTGGATGGTTCGGTAGCGATGGGACAGAGGTGATGGGAGAGAGATGATGGGACAGTGGATGGTTCGGTAGCGATGGGACAGAGGTGATGGGAGAGATGATGGGACAGTGGATGGTTCGGTAGTGATGGGACAGAGGTGATGGGAGAGAGATGATGGGACAGTGGATGGTTCGGTAGCGATGGGACAGAGGTGATGGGAGAGAGATGATGGGACAGTGGATGGTTCAGTAGCGATGGGAAGGAGGCAGTGAGTCTGAGAGAGTGGGATGTAATTGATGGGATGGAGATGGTGGGACAGGAGGGGTGGGATGGAAAGGATGGGATGGGACAGAGAGGACGGGATGGTGATGGTGGGACAGAGAGGCTGGGGCAGAGTCGGTGGGACAGAGTGGATGGGGTGGAGAAGATGGGATAGATGGGCTGGGACGGAGATGGTGGTATGGAGACATTGAGGTGGAACAATGGGACAGAAGGGCTGAGACGAAGGGAACTGGATGGAGATGATAGGACAGAGGGGATTGGAGGGAGGTGATGGGGTGGAGGGGATCAGAGGGAGGTGATGGGATGGAGGGGATCAGAGGGAGGTGATGGGACGGAGGGGATTGGAGGGAGGTGATGGAGTGGAGGGGATCAGAGGGAGGTGATGGGACGGAGGGGATTGGAGGGAGGTGATGGGATGGAGGGGATTGGAGGGTGGTGATGGGATGGAGGGGATTAGAGGGAGGTGATGGGATGGAGGGGATTGGAGGGTGGTGATGGGATGGAGGGGATTGGAGGGAGGTGATGGGATGGAGGGGATTGGAGGGAGGTGATGGGACGGAGGTGATGGAGTGGAGGGGATCAGAGGGAGGTAATGGGACGGAGGGGATTGGAGGGAGATGATAGGATGGAGGGAATTGGAGGGAGATGATGGGATGGAGGGGATTGGAGGGTGGTGATGGGAAGGGGATTGGAGGGAGGAGATGGGACGGAGGGGATTGGAGGGAGGTGATGGGATGGAGGGGATCGGAGGGAGGTGATGGGGTGGAGGGGATTGGAGGAAGGTGTTGGGACGGAGGGGATTGGAGGGAGGGGATGGGGTGGAGGGGATTGGAGGGAGGTGATGGGACAGAGGGGATTGGAGGGAGGTGATAGGACGCAGGGGATTGGAGGTGATGGGACGGAGGGGATTGGAGGGAGGTGATGGGATGGAGGGGATTGGAGGGAGGTGATGGGGTAGAGGGGATCAGAGGGAGGTGATGGGATGGAGGGGATTGGAGGGAGGTGATGGGATGGAGGGGATTGGAGGTGATGAGATGGAGGGGATTGGAGGGAGGTGGGATGGAGGGGATTGGAGGGTGGTGATGGGATGGAGGGGATTGGAGGGAGGTGATGGGACGGAGGTGATGGAGTGGAGGGGATCAGAGGGAGGTAATGGGACAGAGGGGATTGGAGGGAGATGATAGGATGGAGGGAATTGGAGGGAGATGATGGGATAGGGGATTGGAGGGTGGTGATGGGATGGAGGGGATTGGTGGAGATGGGACGGAGGGGATTGGAGGGAGGTGATGGGATGGAGGGGATTGGAGGGAGGTGATGGGGTGGAGGGGATTGGAGGAAGGTGATGGGATGGAGGGGATTGGAGGGAGGGGATGGGGTGGAGGGGATTGGAGGGAGGTGATGGGACAGAGGGGATTGGAGGGAGGTGATAGGACGGAGGGGATTGGAGGTGATGGGATGGAAGGGATTGGAGGGAGGTGATGGGACAGAGGGGATTGGAGGGAGGTGATGGGATGGAGGTGATTGGAGGGAGGTGATGGGGTGGAGGGGATCAGAGGGAGGTGATGGGATGGAGGGGATTGGAGGGAGATGATGGGATGAAGGGGATTGGAGGTGATGAGATGGAGGGGATTGGAGGGAGGTGATGGGATGGAGGGGATTGGAGGGTGGTGATGGGATGGAGGGGATTGGAGGGAGGTGGGATGGAGGGGATTGGAGGGAGGGGATGGGATGGAGGGGATCAGAGGGAGGTGATGGGGTGGAGGGGATTGTAGGGAGGGGATGGGATGGAGGGGATTGGAGGGAGGTGATGGGACGGAGGGGATCAGAGGGAGGTGATGGGATGGAGGGGATTGGAGGGAGGTGATGGGACGGAGGGGATCAGAGGGAGGTGATGGGGTGGAGGGGATTGGATGGAGGGGATGGGATGGAGGGGATTGGAGGGAGGTGATGGGACGGAGGGGATTGGAGGGTGGGGATGGGATGGAGGGGATTGGAGGGAGGGGATGGGATGCAGGGGATGGGACAGAGATGGCAGTGACGATGGGAACGAGGCATTGGGCTGGAGTGGATGGGACAGAGACGGTGGGATGGAGGCGACGGAACGAAGACAATGAGACGGACAGGATGGAGACAGTGAGTCTTCGTGGAGGTGGGACGTAGACAGCGGGATGGACAGCAGCGCTGAGACGATGGGATGGAGACTATGGAGGGGAGGTGATGGGACAGAGACACTGGGACGGAGGGACGGGGTGGAGATGGTGGGATGGGGGATGGGACAGGGAATGGGACGGGGATGGGACGGGGGATGGAAGTCGGGGATGGGAGAGGGAATGGGACGGTGGATGGGGATGGGAGAGGGAATGGGACAGGGGATGGGTCAGGGGATGGGATGGGGGATGGGTCAGGGGATGGGACGGGGGATGGGAGTGGGAATGGGACGGGGGATGGGATGGGGATGGGAGAGGGAATGGGACAGGGAATGGGATGGGGAATGGGATGGGGATGGGACGGGGGATGGGTCAAGGGATGGGACGGGGGTGGGAGAGGGAATGGGACAGGGGATGGGACGGGGGTGGGAGAGGGAATGGGACGGGGAATGGGACGGGGGATGGGTCAGGGGATGGGATGGGGGATGGGACGGGGGATGGGATGGGGATGGGATGGGGATGGGACGGGGGGTGGGAGCAGGAATGGGATGGGGGATGGGATGGGGGATGGGAGAGGGAATGGGATGGGGGATGTGTCAGGGGATGGGTTGGGGGATGGGACTGGGTATATGATAGTTATATCATAGTTATAGTCATGATAGTTAATTTAATCTTATATTTGATTTAAATTCTAACATCTGTTTGTTTCCTCTTTGTCCCCAGGATCTTTATTTTGAATCACACGATGATGTGGGGGTTCTGTTTGCATCTATCCCAGAATTTAATGCCTTTTACTCACAGGCAGAGAGCAACCAGCAGGGAATGGAGTGCTTACAGCTGCTGAATGAGATCATTGCTGACTTTGATGAGGTGCCTGCTGTGTGCTGAATGTTGACTGGTGGTGGTGGTACTGCTGTTGAATGGACAAGGTCCTTTCTGTGCAGACTGCCTGATTAGAACTCCCTCTGTCCTCTACATAGTGACTTGGAGAACTCTGTCCCACACAGCACATACTCCGGTTTCCTCTGAAAATTCTGGGTGTTGGGGACTTGGAATCAGAATCAGGTTTATTTTCAGTGGCATACGTTGTGAAATTCGTTGTTTTGTGGCAACAGTGCGTACATTAACAAAATACTATACATTCAGTGGCCACCTTATTAGGTGGCTGTACACCTGCTCATTAATCGGCCGGTCACGTTGCAGCAACTCAATGCGTAAATGCATGTGGATATGGTTAAGAAGTTCAGTTGTTCTTTTCCCAAACACCAGAATGGGGAAGCAGTGTGATCTAAGTAACTTTGGCTGTGATTGTTGGTGCCAGACAGGGTGGTTTGAGTATCTGAGAAACTGCTGATCTTCTGAGATTTGCACAGCAAACAATCCAGAGAGTTTACAGAGAATAGTGCAAAAGAACAAAAAAAAATGTGAGGGGCGGCCCTGTGGGTGAGAACAGGTATGAGGAGAATGGTCAAGCTGATAGGAAGGCGAAAGTAACTCAAATAACCCCACATTACAACAGTGGTGTAGAGAAGAGCATCTCTGAACACTCAGCATGTTGCACCTTGTAGTGGCTGGGCTACAGCAACAGAAGACCACAAACTTACATTCTGTGGCCATTTACGTTCAGGAACAGGAGGTGCCTCGGGAAATGGTCACTCAGTGTATACATTGCAATAAGAAAATATAATTAAAAATTAGCAAGAGGCAGTGTTCATTGGTTCATTGATTATTTAGAAATCTGATGGCGGAGAGCAAAAAGCTGTTACTAAAGTGTTGTTTCACCATCATTAAATGCCTCAGCCAGTCCATCATTGATCTAGGTCACAGTAGATCTGGTCATGGGCTTGGCCCCACTCTCTCACCTGTTTCCCCCCACTTTCCATATCTCCAGTGATACTGTCTCCATAGCTGTTTGGGGCAGACAATTCACACACTCACCAGATCATAGGGAAGGAGTCCTTCAGCTGTCTGCGACATGGGAGGGCCCTAATCTTCAATGCCACCCCCCCCCCCCAGCACACACTATTTCCCACTCAGAACCATAAACGTTTATCAGAGTTCTGCAAGGTATTCCTTGACATCCTGAGTTAGAGGGCCATGCAGAACAGAGTGATGTCCCTCGCTCCCCCAACCCAAGACGCAGCATTTAATTCTTCCTCTTCCTTCCCCCTCATTCCCTTTGCAACACGGAATAAAGTTCCAGCCTATTTAATCTTTCCCTATAACTCAGGTCAAGTCCCAACAACATCCTTGTAAATTTCTTTCTGTACTCTTTTCAATCTTATCGATATCTTTCCTGTAGATAGGTGCCCAAAACTGCACACAATAACCTAAGCAACACACACAAAACGCTGGAGGAACTGAGCCAGCCAGGCAGCATCTATGGAAAAAAGTCAACATTTCCTAAATTAATCACCTAATTAATTCTCCAATAACCTAAATTAATTCTCACCAATGTCTTACACAAATTCAACACAACATCCCAACTCCTGTAATTTGATTTATGAAGGCCAGTGTGACAAAAGCCTACTTTACCAGCCGATCTGCCTGAGACACCACTTTCAATAAGTTATGGACCTGTATTCCCAGATCTCTCTATGCTACCGTACACCTCAGTGCCCTACCATTCACTGTGTAAGTCCTCCCTAGCTTGTTCCCCCAATGTACAACACCTCACACTTGCCTGCATTAAATTCCATCTGCCATTTTTCAGCCCATAGTCTTCACCTCTTGCACATATCTACACACTAGGGATAATTTACAGTAACCAACTACCTTATGTCTCCGAAAAACCAGACATTCAATTAAGATCACCCTGTCACAGGAATAACGAGCAAATTCCACACTGACAGTACCCAAGGTCCTCTTCCCACATCTGGACAGTTCCGGTTACCCATTAAAGGAAGGGTGTCGAGGCTTTGGAGAGGGTGCAAAAGTGGTTTACCACGATGAGTCCCGAAGAAGGGTCTCAGCCCAAAACGTCATCTGTTGGCTCTTCTCCATGGGTGCAGCATGACTTGCTGAATTCCACCAGCATTTTGTGTCTGCTCTTACCAGGATGTTGCCTGGATTTGAGGGCATGTGCTTTAATGAAAGGTTAGACAAACTTCGGTTATTTTGCCGATGGCTGTTGGCGGGGGCGTCTTAATACGCTTGGCAGAGGATGGTGCTTGGAGAAGCTGTGCCGGAGGGGATGGTCGGAGGCTCAGAGGTTCGATGGAGTCCGCTGCGGTCGGAGCGCTTTCACTGTGTGCAGTGTCTGCGAGGCTGGGTTCCATGGAGCTTTCATTGTGCGCTGCGTCTGCAAGGCTGAGTCGGGCGGCGCCGTGGGAGTCCATAGCTGGGGTATTCCCTTCTGCCGCTGGCGTGGGATGACGAGTCTATCGGGATCCTGAGGACTCGTGGAAACTGTGTGGTGGTTTCTTTTGAACTTATAGTCTTTTAATAGCTTTGGACTATGTTTACTGTGCCCATGGTCTGTTTTTTTTTATCAATTATGCTATTGTTTGCACTGTTGTAACTATGTGGTTTTGAGCAGCTCTTGTAGCTTTAGTTTTTGGTCTTGTTTTGTCTGGTGAGATTGGAGCTCCTTTCCGGGGAACGCGCTAAGACGGTAGCGCGATATTAATACGCAGCAGCCTCTCTGGACTCTGGATTGGGGATTGCAAAACGTTATGTGGATTTTCTGGTGTAGTCTGTTTTGTCATATGCTTTTGTGATATCATTCTGGAGGAACATTGTCTCATTTTTTAACTTCATTGCATTTGTGGTTTCTAAATGACAATAAACTGAATCTGAATCTGAATCTGAATTTTCTCTGGAACGGCAGAGGCTGAGGGGAGATCTGATAGAGGTTTATAAGGTTATGAGAGGCAGACAATATCTTTTTCCTAGGTTTGAAATGTCTAATACCAGAGGTCATGGATTTAAGGTGAGAGGAGGTATTTTCAAAGGAGCTGTGAGAGTGTTTTTTTTTTACACAGATAGTGGTGGGTGCCTGGAATGTGCTGCTTGATGTGGTGGTAGAGGCAGATACATCAGGGACTTTTAAGAGGTGTTTAAATAGGCACAGGAATGTGAGGAAACTGGAAGGATATGGACATTGTGTGGCAGAAGGGATTAGTTTAGTTGGCCATTTGATTACTAATTGAATTGTTTCAGCACAACATTGTGGGCTGAAGAGCTGATTTAGGTGCCCCATTCACAGCCACAGAATTTCCTGCTTGTTCCTCTAACTGTTGATTTCCTGAAGACCATAAGACATAAGAGCAGAATTAGGCCATTTAACCCATTGAGTCTGCTCTGCCATTCCATCATGGCTGATCCCAGATCCACTCAACCCATACAGCTGTCTTCTTGCCATATCCTTTGCTGCCCTGACCCATCAGGAAACAATTAACTTCCTGTGCTGTATGGTTCTATGTTCTTCCCAGTGAATCTTCTCCACCTTTAATATAAGTACCTCCTTCCCGGAAGATAAGATACAACTTTATTTATCCTGAAGAAAATTATTCTTGCAAGGTTGCTCAGTCAGAAATGTATACTTTAAGATACAAAATTTAAGCATTGAAGTACAAAAACCCCCCACAAAATGTGCATTATAGTGCAAACTACAGATGTGCAATGAAACCACATTCTTGGAGATATATTCCCGAAGATGGAGATTTAAACTGTACACGGTGTTTCAGTTGCCCTCTCTCCCTCTCCCTCTGCCCATTTCCCTATCACAGCAGGACTGTCCTCTACTACATTCACATTCTGTTGCTCCATCCTGAATTACCCCTGAACCTCTGTCACCTCCTTAAACAAGTCTTTCTCCTGCCACTGCCCTACAGAGATTCTGTGCTGTTGCTCGAGTGAAATGAAATACAGTGTTGGGAAGTTATTGTCATGCACTTTGGGAGAAGGAATAAAGGTGGAGACTTATTTTCTAAACATGGAGAAAGTTCAAATAATTCTAACAGGTTTATCAGGCAAAATTTTCCTTAAGAAAACAATTCTGACTTTGTCCTATCTTGTTCTACATCACCAAGTTACTCCATAACCTCATCCTTAATAATGGACTCCAACATCCTCCCAACCACTGAGATCAGGTTAACGGTGTCTGCTGCCTTCTTGAGACATCTGCAATCTTCCAGTCCTCTGGCATTATGCCACAGTCCAATGATTTTTGAAAGATCATTACTAATGCCTGCACAAACTCTACCACTACCTCTTTCAGAACCCTAGGGTGCAGTTCATCTAGTCTGGGTGACTAACGTGCATTTAGCTTTTGAACTTTGAGCGCCTCCTCCCTTGTAATAGTAGCTGTACTATTCTCTTCCTTCACACACTACAACACCTGCCACACTGCTAGTGTCTTCTGCAGTAAAGACTGATGGAAAATACTCATTTAGTTCATCTGCCGTCTCCTTGTTCCCCTTTATTATTTCTCCGGCCTCATTTTCTAGTGGTCCAATATCCATTCTCACCTCTCTTTTATTTTTTATATACTCGAAAAAAAGCTTTTTCCATTGACCTTGATATTGTTTGCTAGCTTGTTTTCAAAATTCATCTTTTCCCTCCAAATTAGTTGCTTTCTGTAGGTTTTTAAAGCTTTCTAATCAATCTTCCCACTAAATTTTGCTTTGCTGTATGCCTTCTCTATTGCTTTTACATTAGCTTTAACTTCCCCCGTCAGCCACAGTTGTACTATTTTACCATTTGAGCATTTCTTTGTTTTTGGAACACATCTATTCTGCAACTTGCTCATTTTTCCCAAAACTTAAACCATTGCTGCTCTGCTGTCATCCCTGCAATCATCTCCTTCCAACTTACTTTGGTCAGCTCCTCTCTCATACCACTGTAATTTCCCTTACTCCACTGAAATACTGCTGCATCAAGTCGTCAAATTTATTTATAAAGCACATTTAAAAACAACCCATGTTGACCAAAGTGCTGTACAACCCTATCATATTTCAAGTTGAACTCAATCATATTGTGATCAGTGCCTCCTAAGGGCTCCTTTACCGTAAGCTCCCTAATCACCTCTGGTTCATTACCGAATGCCCAATTCAGTCTAGTTGATCTTCTTTAGGCTCAACGTCAAGCTGCTCTAAAAAAACTTTCTCAAAGGTATTCAACAAATACACGACCAACATCAATGAGATCTATTACCAACATCATTTTCCCAATCACCCTTAATGATGAAATCGCTCATGACTATCATAACATTGCCTTTTTGAGACACTTTTTCTATTTCCTGTGGTAATCTGTGGTCCACATCCCAGCTGCTGTTTAGAGGCCTGTATATAACTGCCATCAGGGTCCTTTTACACTTGCAGTTTCTTAACCCATAAGGATTCAACATCTTCAAATGCTGTGTCACATCTCCCTAATGATTTGATGTCATTCTCTACAAGCAGAGCCATGCCACCCCCTCTGCCGACCTTCCTATCCCTCCGATACAACGTGTAACCTTGGACATTCAGCTCCCAACTACAACCATCCTTCAGCCACGATTCAGTGATGGCCACA
The DNA here is from genome assembly GCF_048418815.1 of Hemitrygon akajei. Classification (NCBI taxonomy): domain Eukaryota; kingdom Metazoa; phylum Chordata; class Chondrichthyes; order Myliobatiformes; family Dasyatidae; genus Hemitrygon; species Hemitrygon akajei. Next base: position 3,215,263 of record NC_133130.1, read on the forward strand.
ACATCACACCCGACAACCTGTAATATTGCAATAAGATCATCCACCTTATCTCCTATACTCCGTGCATTGAGATACAACACTTTGTGTACTATATTTGCTACCCTTTTTGATTCTGCATCCCTAATGCACTGATACTCACCCTGCTGGTTACAATTTTGTTCTGTCGTCTGCCTGTTCTACATGACAGTCTGACTGCACACAACCTTTGATTTTTTTATCGTCCATCCTAACCAGAGTCCCTTCACTCCAGTTCCCATCCCTCTACAAAATTAGTTTAAACTTTCCCTCAACACCTCCAACAAACCTGCCCATGAGAATATTGCTCCCCCTCGGGTTCAGGTGCAACCCATCCCTTTTGTACAGGTCATACCTACCTCAGAATGAGCTACTCCCATGCATTTATCTGCCAGATCATCCTGTTTCTACCCTCACTGGCATGTGGCACAGGTAGCAATCCAGAAATTACTACCCTGTTGTAGTGGACGTGATCCAAGATGTCCCAGACGCTGGCTCTTCACAGGCAACATGCAATTTGGGTGTCCCATTCACAGCCACAGAATTTCCTGCCTGCTCCTCGGACTATTGATTTCCAGAAGACCACAAGACATAGGAGCAGAATTAGACCATTCAGCCCATTGAGCCTGCTCCACCATTCCATCATGGCTGATTCCAGATTCACTCAACCCTATACACCCGCCTTCTTGCCATATCCTGTGCTGCCCTGACCAATCAGGAAACAATCAGCTTCCACTTAAATATACTCATGGACTTGGCCTCCACTGCAGTCTGTGGCAGAGCATTCCACAGATTCCCTACTTTCTGACTAAAAAAATTCTTCCTTACCTCTCTTCTAAAAGGTTGCCCCTCAATTCTGAGGCTGTGCCCTCCAGTTCTGGATACCTCCACCATAGGAAACATCCTCTCCACATCCATCTTATCTAGTCCTTTCAATATCTGGTAGGTTTCAATGAGATACCCCCGCATTCTTCTAAAATCCAGTGAGTACAGTCCCAAAGCTGCCAAAAGCTCCTCATATATTAACTCCTTCATTCCCAGAATCATCCTTGTGAACCTCCTCTGGACTCGCTCCAATGACAGCACATCATTTCCGAGATATGGGGCCCAAAACTGTTGTCAATACTCAAAGTGCAGCCTGACTAGTGTCTTCTAAAGGCTCAGCATTATCTCCTTGCTTTTATATTCTATTCCCCTTGAAACAGGTGCTAACATTGCATTGGCCTTCTTTACCACTGACTCAACCTATAAATTAACCTTCTGGGAGTCTTGTGTGAGGACTCCTAAGTCCCTCTGCATCTCTGATGTTTGAACCCTCTCCCCATTTAGAGAACAGTCTGCACTATTGTTTCTTTTAGCAAAATGCATTATCATACATTTCCTAACATTATATTCCATCTGGCAGTTTTTTGCCCATTCTTCCAATTTGCCCTGCTGCAGTCACTCAGCACAACCTCACCCTCCACCTATCTTTGTATCATCCACTAATTTCTCCGCAAAGCCATCAGTTCCATTATCCAAATCACTGACAAACAATGTGAAAAGTAGCAGTCCCAATACTGACCCCTGATCACCACTCATCACCGGCAGCCAACCAGGAAAGGCCCCCTTTATTCCCACTTACTGCCTCCTGCCTGTCAGCCATTCCTCTATCCATGCCAGTATCATTCCTGTAATGCCATAGGATTTTATCTTGTTAACCAGCCTCATCTTGTGGCACCTTAACAAATCCCTTACTGGCATCCACTGCCTCGCCTTTTGTCCACCCTGCTTGCTTCTTCCTCAAAGAACTCCAAAACATTTAGAAACATAGAAAACCTACAGCACAATGCAGGCACTTCAGCCCACAAAGCTGTGCCAAACAAGTCCTTACCTGATAAATTACCTAGAGTTACCCATAGCCCTCCATTTTTCTGAGCTCCATATACCTGTCCATGAGTCTCTTAAAAGACCCTATCGTATCCACCTCCACCACCGTCCCCGGCAGCCCATTCCACACACTCACCACTCTCTGCATAAGAAATTTACCCCTAATATCTCCTCTGCACCTACTTCCAAACACTTTAAAACCGTGCCATCTCATGTTAGCCATTTCAGCCTTGGGAAAAAGCCTCTGAATATCCACACGATCAATGCCTCTCATCATCTTATACACCTCTATCAGGTCACCTCTCATCCTACGCTGCTCCAAAGAGAAAAAGCTGAGTTCGCTCAACATATTCACATATGGCATGCTCCCCAGTCCAGGCAACATCCTTGTAAATCTCCTCTGCACCCTTTCTATGGTTTCCACATCCTTCCTGTAGTGAGGCGACCAGATCTGAGCACAGTACTCCAAGTGGGGTCTGACCAGGATCCTATATAGCTGCAACATTACCTCTTGGCTCCTAAATTCAATTCCACAATTGATGAAGGCCAATGCACCATATGCTTTCTTAACCACAGAGTCAACCTGTGCAACAGCCTTGAGTGTCCTATTGACTCGGACCCCAAGATCCCTCTGATCCTCCACACTGCCAAGAGCCTTACCATTAGTACTATATTCTGTCATCATATTTGACCTACCAAAATGAACCACCTCACATTTATCTTGGTTGAACTCCATCTGCCACTTCTCAGCCCAGTTTTGCATCCTATCAAATGTCCAGCCGTAACCTCTGACAGCCCTCCACACTATCCACAACACTTCCAACCTTTGTGTCATCAGCAAATTTACTAACCCATCCTCCACTTCTTCATCCAAGTCATTTATAAAAGTCAGGAAGAGTAGGGGTCCCAGAACAGATCCCTGAGGCACTCCGCTGGTGACCAACGTCCATGCAGGATATGATCTGTATACAACCACTCTTTGCCTTCTGTGGGCAACCCAGTTCTGGATCCAAAAAGCAATGTCCCCTTGGATCCCATGCTTCCTTACTTTCTCAATAATCCTTGCATATGGTACTTTGTCAAATGCCTTGCTGAAATCCATATACACTACAGCTACTGCTCTACCTTCATCAATGTGTTTAGTCACATCCTCAAAAAATTCAATCAGACTCATAAGGCACAACCTGCCTTTCACAAAGCCATGCTGACAATTCCTAATCATATCTTGTCTCTCCAAATGTTCATAAATCCTGCCTCTCAGGATCTTCTCCATCAACTTACCAACCACTGAGGTAAGACTCACTGGTCTGTAATTTCCTGGGCTATCTCTACCCTTTTTCTTGAACAATGGAATAACATCCGCAACCCTCCAATCCTCTGGAATCTCTCCCGTCCCCATTGATGATGCAAACATCATCGCCAGAGGCTCAGAAATCTCCTCCCTCACCTCCAACGGTAGGCTGGGGTACATCTCGTCCGGTCCCAGTTACTTATCCAACTTGATGCTTTCCAAAAGCTCCTGCACATCCTCTTTCTTATGTCTATATGTTCAAGCTTTTCAATCCGCTGTAAGTCATCCCTACAATCACCAAGGTTCTTTTCGGTTGTGAATGCTGAAGAAAAGTACTCATGAAGTACCTGTGCTGTCTCCTCCGGTTCCATACATACTTTTCCACTGTCACACTTGATTGGTCCCATTCTCTCATTTCTTATCCTCTTCCTCTTAACATACTTGTAGAAAGCCTTGAGGTTTTCCTTAATCCTGTCCGCCACGGCCTTCTCATGGCCCCTCCTGGCTCTCCTAATTTCTTTCTTGAGCTCCTTCCTGCTAGCCTTATAATCTTCTAGATCTCTATCATTACCTAGCTTTATGAACCTTTCGTAAACTATTTTTTTTCTTCTTGACTAGATTTCCAACAGACTTTGTATGCCACTGTTCATGTACCCTACCATCCTTACCCTGTCTTGTTCAAATGCCCCTATGCAGAATGCCACACAAATACCCTCTGAACATTTGCCATATTTCTTCCATACACTCCCCTGAGAACATCCGTTTCCAATTTATGCTTCCAAATTCCTGCCTGATAGCCTCATATTTCCCCTTACTCCAATTAAACACTTTCCTAACTTGTCTGTTCCTATCCCTCTCCAATGCTATGGTAAAGAAGATAGAGTTGTGATCACTATCTCCAAATTGCTGTCCCACTGAGAGACCTGACACCTGACCAGGTTTATTTCCCAATATCAGATCAGGTACAGCCTCTCCTCTTGTAGGCTTAGAGGGATAATAAATCAGCTGTGATGGAATGACAAAGCAGAGTGAATAGACCGAGTGGCCAAATTCTCCTCGCCCCTTATGGTCTTGTGGGATGCATTTTGTTTGTGGTTTTCAGATGACAGAGCTGATGTGATCTCATTCTGTTACCTGTGTTTCCCCGCTGTAGCTCCTAAGTGAAGAACGCTATGAGAAAATTGAAAAGATCAAAACCATTGGAAGCACGTACATGGCAGTGTCAGGGCTGACTTTACCAATGGAGGTACCTGCACTCCTACAGCTTGTTTACTGTACCGCACCCAGCAGAAACTTTGTGACCAATGCTGTGTCTTACTTTGAAATATCCACTGACCATCTCTAATTTTGAATATTTATGTATAGATACATGACGGCCCGGTAGAGTAACAGTCAGTGTAACAGCTTGCATCAGGTTCAATTCCCCTTGCTCTCTGTTAGGAGTCTGTACGTTCTCCCCGTGGCCACACAGGTTTCCTCCAGGGAGCCTGATTTCCTCCCACATTCCAAAGATGCACGAGTTAGTAGATTAATTGGTTATAGGGATGTAATTTGTTTGTTGAGCTGGAAGGAGATGGGTGACTGTCGGGAGAAATGGAAATGTGAAGAGGCATTTAATGCAGAGCACCCCGTGGCCATTCCCCTTGATAATAAGTATACAGCTTTAGATACAGTTATGGGGATAACCTCAGAGGAATGCCATGGAGACTGGGTTGCTTGGACTGAGCATGGGTCCCTGGTGGAGAAGAGTGGAACAGTAGTGATGGGGACAGAACAGACAGAACATTCTCTGGACATGAATGATTGCACCCAAAGCATTCATCTGGAGAGTAGCCAGATGTCTTGGTACATATTGCGAGAGATGAACTGAGAGCTTCGATACATACATGGAATTATGATGTAGTGGTCATTACGGAGACTTGGCTGGCACTAGGGCAGGAATGGATTCTCAATATTCCTGGATTTCAGTGCTTTAAAAGGGATGGGGGGGAGGGGAGGAGGGGTGGCATTACTGGTCAGGGATACTATTACAGCTGCAGAAAGGGTGGGTAATGTAGCAGGATCCTCTTTTGAGTCAGTATGGGTGGAAGTCAGGAACAGGAAGGGAGCAGTTACTCTACTGGGGGTATTCTATAGGCCCCCTAGAAGCAGCAGAGATACCGAGGAGCAGATTGGGAGGCAGATTTTGGAAAGGTGCAAAAATAACAGGGTTGTTATCATGGGTGACTTTAAGTTCCCTAATATTGATTGGCACTTGATTAGTTCCAAGGGTTTAGATGGGACAGAGTTTGTTAAGTGTGTCCAGGATGGATTCCTGTCACAGTATGTTGACAGGCCGACTAGGGGGAATGCCATACTAGATCTAGTATTAGGTAACGAATCGGGTCAGGTCACAGATCTGTCAGTGGGTGAGCATCTGGGGGACAGTGATCACCGCTCCCTGACCTTTAGCATTATCATGGAAAAGGATAGAATCAGAGAGGACAGGAAAATTTTTAATTGGGGAAGGGCAAATTATGAGGCTATAAGGCTAGAACTTGCGGGTGTGAATTGGGATGATGTTTTTGCAGGGAAATGTACTATGGACATGTGGTCGATATTTAGTGATATCTTGCAGGATGTTAGGGATAAATTTGTCCCGGTGAGGAAGATAAAGAATGGTAGGGTGAAGGAACCATGGGTGACAAGTGAAGTGGAAAATCTAGTCAGGTGGGAGAAGGCAGCATACATGAGGTTTAGGAAGCAAGGATCAGATGGGTCTATTGAGGAATATAGGGTAGCAAGAAAGGAGCTTAAGAAGGGGCTGAGAAGATTAAGAAGGGGGCATGATAAGGCCTTGGTGAGTAGGGTAAAGGAAAACCCCAAGGCATTCTTCAATTATGTGAAGAACAAAAGGATGACAGGAGTGAATTAGAGATAAAGATGGGAAGATATGTCTGGAGACTGGAAGTGAGCGAGGTCCTCAATGAATACTTCTCTTCGGTATTCACCACTGAGAGGGAACTTGATGACTGTGAGGACAATATGAGTGAGGTTGATGTTCTGGAGCATGTTGATATTAAGGTAGAGGAGGTGTTGGAGTTGTTAAAATACATTAGGACGGATAAGTCCCCAGGGCCTGATGGAATATTCCCCAGGCTGCTCCACGAGGCAAGGGAAGAGATTGCTGAACCTCTGGCTAGGATCTTTATGTCCTTGTTGTCTATGGGAATGGTACCGGTGGATTGGAGGGAGGCGAATGTTGTTCCCTTTTTCAAAAAAGGTAGTAGGGATAGTCCGGGTAATTATAGACCAGTGAGCCTTACATCTGTGGTGGGAAAGCTGTTGGAAAAGATTTTTAGAGATAGGATCTGTGGGCATTTAGAGAATCATGGTCTGATCAGGGACAGTCAGCATGGCTTTGTGAAGAGCAGATTGTGTCTAACAAGCCTGATAGAGTTCTTTGAGGAGGTGACCAGGCATATAGATGAGGGTAGTGCAGTGGATGTGATCTACATGGATTTTAGTAAGACGTTTGACAAGGTTCCACATGGTAGGGTTATTCAGAAAGTCAGAAGGCATGGGATACAAGGAAGTTTGGCCAGGTGGATTCAGAATTGGCTTGCCTGCAGAAGGCAGAGGGCCGTGGTGGAGGAAGTACATTCAGATTGGAGGGTTGTGACTAGTGGTGTCCCACAAGGATCTGTTCTGGGACCTCTACTTTTTGTGATTTTTATTAACGACCTGGATGTGGGGGTAGAAGGGTGGATTGGCAAGTTTGCAGATGACACAAAGGTTAGTGGTGTTGTAGATAGTGTAGAGGATTGTCGAAGATTACAGAGAGACATTGATAGGATGCAGAAGTGGGCTGAGAAGTGGCAGATGGAGTTCAACCCGGAGAAATATGAGGTGGTACACTTTGGAAGGACAAACTCCAAGGTAAATGGCAGGATACTTGGTAGTGTGGAGGAGCAGAGGGATCTGGGAGTACATGTCCACAGATGTTGCCTCACAGGTAGATAGGGTAGTTAAGAAAGCTTATGGGGTGTTGGCTTTCATAAGTCAAGGGATAGAGTTTAAGAAACGCAATGTAATGATGCAGCTCTATAAAACTCTAGTTAGGCCACACTTGGAGTATTGTATCCAGTTCTGGTCACCTCACTATAGGAAGGATGTGGAAGCATTGGAAAGGGTACAGAGGAGATTTACCTGGATGCTGCCTGGTTTAGAGAGTATGGATTATGATCAGAGATTAAGGGAGCTAGGGCTTTGCTCTTTGGAGAGAAGGAGGATGAGAGGAGATATGATAGAAGTGTACAAGATATTAAGAGAAATAGACAGAGTGGACAGCCAGCGCCTCTTCCCCAGGGCACCACTGCTCAATACAAGAGGACATGGCTTTAAGGTAAGGGGAGGGAAGTTCAAGGGGGATATTAGAGGAAGGTTTCTCACTCAGAGAGTGGTTGGTGCGTGGAATGCACTGCCTGAGTCAGTGGTGGAGGCAGATACATTAGTGAAGTTTAAGAGACCACTAGACAGGTATATGGAGGAATTTAAGGTGGGGGGGGGGGGTTATATGGGTGGCAGGGTTTGAGGGTCGGCACAGAATTGTGGGCCGAAGGGCCTGTAATGTTCTATATTGGTACCAATGACATAGGAAGGAAAAGCAAAGAGATCCTAAAGACAGAATTTAGAGAGCTAGGCAGAAAGCTGAGAAGCAGGACCTCCTGGATAGAAATTTCTGGATTGCTACCTGTGCCACATGGCGGCGAGAGTAGAAACAGGATGACTTAGCAGATAAATGTGTGGCTGAGAAGCTGGTACAAGGGGCAGGGCTTCAGGTTCTTCGACCATTGAGATCTCTTCTGGGGAGAGGTATGACCTGTACAAAAGGAACAGGTTGTACCTGAATCCAAGTGGGACCAATATTCACCCAAGCAGGTTTGTCAGAGCTGTTGGGGAGGGTTTAAACTAATTTGGCAGGGGGCTGAGAAGAAGAGTGAAGGAATTCAGGATAGGATGGATGATAAAAAAGCAAAGATAGCATGCAGTCAGACTGTCAGGAAGGCTGACAGATGATAGAACAAAATACCAGCCAGCAGCGTGAGTATCAGTGCGTTAGGGATCAAAAAGGGTAGCAAATACAGTACTCAAAGTGCTATATCTCAATGCATGGAGTATGAGAAATAAGGTGGATGATCTTGTTGCAATATTACAGATTGTCAGGTATGATGTTGTGGCCATCACTGAATCGGGGCTGAAGGATGGTTGCAGTTGGGAGCTGAATGTCCAGGGTTACACGTTGTATCGGAGGGATAGGAAGGTAGGCAGAGGGGGTGGTGGGGCTCTGCTGGTAGAGAATGGCATCAGATCTGTAGAAAGATGTGATGTAGGACTGGAATATATTGAATCCTTGTTGGTTGAGCTTAGAAGCTGCCAGGGTAAAAGGACCGTGATAGCAGTTATATACAGGCCTCCCAGCAGTGGCTGGGGTGTGGACCACAGATTACAATGGGGAATAGAAAAGGTGTTGGATCTCAATGGATCTCAAAAGAGTGTGTTTGTTGAATGCCTATGAGATGGGTTTTAGAGCAGTTTGTCGTTGTGCTTACTAGGGGATCAGCTATACTGGATTGGGTGTTCTGTAATAAGACCATAATATATATGAGCAGAAGTAGGCCATTCAGCCCATGGAGTCTGGTCTGTCATTCAATCATGGGCTGATCCAATTTTTCCAGTGGTCCCCACTCCCCTGCCTTCTCCCCATACCCTTTGATAAGTTTTAATCTACAATTTGAGAGGGAGAAAGGAAAATCAGAAGTGTCAGTATTACAGTTGAACAAAGGGGACTATGGAGCCACGAGGGAGGAGCTGGCCAATGTTGACTGGAAGGATACCCTCACAGGGATGACAGTGGAACAACAATGGCAGGTATTTCTGGGAATAATTCAGAAGGTGCAGGATCAGTTCATTCCAAAGAGGAAGAAAGATTCTGAGGGCAGTAGGGGGCAACCGTGGCTGACAAGGGAAGTCATGGACAGTATAAAAATTAAAGAGAAAAAGTATAACGCCGCAAAGATGAGCGGGAAGCCAGAGGATTGGGAAACTTTTAAAAAGCAACAGAAGATGACTAAAAAGGCAATACAGGGAGAAAAGATGAGTTACGAAGGCAAGCTAGCCAAGAATATAAAGGAGGATAGTAAAAGCTTCTTTGGTATGTGAAGAGGAAAAAAAATTTAAGACCAAAGTTGGGCCCTTGAAGGCAGAAACGGGTGAATTTATTATGGGGAACAAGGAAATGGCAGACGAGTTGAACAGGTACTTTGGATCTGTCTTCACTAGGGAGGACACAGACAATCTCCCAGATGTAATAGTGGCCAGAGGACCTAGGGTAACAGAGAAACTGAAGGAAATTCACATTAGGCAGAAGATGGTGTTGGGTAGACTGATGGGACTGATGGCTGATAAATCCCCAGGGCCTGATGGTCTGCATCCCAGGGTTACTTAAGGAGGTGGCTCTAGAAACAGTGGATGCATTGGTAATCATTTTCCAATGTTCTATAGATTCAGGATCAGTTCCTGAGGATTGGAAGATAGCTAATGTTATCCCACTTTTTAAGAAAGGAGGGAGAGAGAAAACAGGGAATTATAGACCAGTTAGCCTGACATCAGTGGTGGTGAAGATGCTGGAGTCAATTATAAAAGATGAAATAGTGGCACATTTGGATAGCAGTAACAGGATTGATCCGAGTCAGCATGGATTTATGAAGGGAAATCACGCTTAACTGATCTTCTGGAATTTTTGAGTATGTAACTATGAAAATGGACAAGGGAGAACCAGTGGATGTAGTGTACCTGGACTTTCAGAAAGCCTTTGATAAGGTCCCACATAGGAGATTAGTGGGCAAAATTAGAGCACATGGTATTGGGGGTAGGGTACTGACATGGATAGAAAATTGGTTGGAAGATAGGAAACAAAGAGTAGGGATTAACGGGTCCTTTTCAGAATGGCAGGCAGTGACTAGTGGGGTACCGCAAGGCTCAGCGCTGGGACCGCAGCAATTTACAATATACATTAATGATTCAGATGAAGGGATTAAAAGTAACATTAGCAAATTTACAGATGACACAAAGCTGGGTGGTAGTGTGAAACATGAGGAGGATGTTAGGAGAATGCAGGGTGACTTGGGACAGGTTGGGTGAGTGGGCAGATGCAGTTTAATGTGGTTAAATGTGAGGTTATCCACTTTGGTGGCAAGAACAGGAAGGCAGATTACTATCTGAATGGTGTCAAGTTAGGAAAAGGGGAAGTACAACGAGATCTAGGTGACCCTGTTCATCAGTCACTGAAAGTAAGCATGTAGGTACAGAAGGCAGTGAAGAAAGCTAATGACATGTTGGCCTTCATAAGAAGGGGAGTTGAGTATAGGAGCAAAGAGGTCCTTCTGCAGCTGTACAGGGCCCTGGTGAGACCACACCTGGAGTATTGTGTTCAGTTTTGGTCTCCAAATTTGAGGAAGGACATTCTTGCTATTGAGGGAGTGCAGCGTAGGTTCACGAGGTTGATTCCCGGGATGGCGGGACTGTCATATGTTGAAAGATTGGAGCGACTGGGCTTGTATACACTGGAATTTAGAAGGATGAGAGGGGATCATATATCTTGAACATATAAGATTATTAAGGGATTGGACACACTAGAGGCAGGAAACATGTACCCGATGTTGGAGGAGTCCAAAACCAGAGGCCACAGTTTAAGAATAAGGGGTAGGCCATTTAGAACAGAGTTGAGGAAAAACTTTTTCACCCAGAGAGTTGTGGATCTATGGAATGCTCTGCACCAGAAGGCAGTGGAGGCCAATTCTCTGGATGCTTTCAAGAGTTAGATAGAGTTCTTAAAGATAGCGGAGTCAAGGGTTGCGGGGAGAAGGCGGGAAAGGGATACTGATTGTGGATGATCAGCCATGATCACATTGAATGGTGGTGCAGGCTCGAAGAGCCAAATGGCCTACTCCTGCACCTACTGTCTATTGATGCCCTGTCTAATCAGGAACCTATCTATCTCTGCCTTAAATACACCCAATGACTTGGCCTCCACAGCCACTCTGGCAACAAATTCCACAGATTTATCACCCTCTGACTAAAGTAATTTCTCCACATCTCTGTTCTAAATGGATGTCCTTCAATCCTGAATTCGTGCCCTCGTGTCCTAGACTCCCCTATCATGGGAAATAATTTTGCCAAGTCTAATCTGTTCAGGCCTTTTAACATTTGGAATGTTTCTATGAGAACCCTCTCAATCTCCTGAACTCCAGGGAATACAGCCCAAGAGCTGCCAGACATTCCTCATATGGTAACCCCTTTCATTCCTGGAACCATTCTCGTGAATTGTCTCTGAACCCTCTCCAATGTCAGTATATCCCTTCTAAAATAAGGAGCCCAAAACTGTAATGAACCAGAGCTGATTAGGGAGCTTAAGGTAAAGGAACCCTTAGGCGGCAGTGATCACAATATGATTGAGTTCAACTTGAAACTTGATGGGGAGAAAGTAAAATGTGACATAGCAGTATTTCAGTGGAGTAAAGGAAATTACAGTAGTATGAGAGGGGAGTTGGTGAAAGTTAATTGGAAGGAGATGCTGGTAGGGATGGCAGCAGAGTAATAATGGCATGACTTTTTGGGAAAAATAAGGAAGGTGCAGTTTAGGTGTATTCCAAAACAAAGAAATACTCAAATGGCAAAGTAGTACAACCGTGGCTGACAAGGGAAGTCAAAGTTAATGTAAAAGCAAAAGAGATGGCAGACAACAAAGCAAAACTTTGTGGAAAGTTAGAGGGTTGGGAAGCTTTTAAAAATTCTACAGGAATCAACTAAAAGGATCATTAGGAAGGAAAAGATGAAATATGAAAGCAAGCTAGCAAACAATATCAAAGTGAATAGTAGAAATTTTTACTAGTATGTAAAAAGTAAAATAGAGATGAGTGTGTATATAGGACTGCTAGAAAATGAGGCCGGAGAAATAATAACGGGGGCCAAGGAGATGGCAGATGAGCTAAGTAAGTATTTTGCATCAGTCTTCACTGTGGAAGACACTGGCAGTGTGCCAGATGTTGAAGGGTGCAAGGGAAAAGTTACAAGGGAGAAGGTTAATTTGTGGGTAGAGTCAGTGGTGAGGGAGACAAATGCAATGTCAGTATTCATTTCAAGAGGTTTAGAACAGTGATGTAATGCTGAGGCTTTATAAGGCGCTGGTGAGGCCTAACCTTGATTATTGTGAACAGTTTTGGGCTCCTCATCTAAGCAAAGATGTGCTGGTTTCAGTGGTAGTTCACAAGGATGATTCTGGGAATGAAAGGGTTATCATATGCGGGATGTTTGATGGCTCTGGTCTGTACTCATGGAATTTAGTAGGTTGAGGGATATCTCATTGAAGCCTTTCAAATGTTGAAAGGCCTAGACAGAGTAGATGTGGAAAGGATGTTTCCCATGGTGAGGGAGTCTAGGACAAGAGGGCACAGCCTCAGAATCGAGGGATATCCATTTAAAACAGTGACGGGGAGAAATTTCTTTAGCCAGAGGGTAGTAAATTGGTGGAATTTCTTACCACAGGCAGCTTTGGAGGCCAGGTCGTTGGGTGTATTTAAGGCAGAGATTGACAGGTTCTTGTTTGGACATGTCATCAAAGGTTATAGGGAGAAGGCCGGGAAGTGGGGTCGAGGAGGGGGAAAAGGGATCAGCCATGATTGAATGGGGGGAGCAGACTCGATGGGCCAAATGGCCTATATCTGCTCCTATGTATTATGGTATCTTGACATTAATAAATGACAGTCTAAATGTAGAACATTCTGTTTAGGGCTACAGTCTTTTATATTTATCACTCAATATTGTAGAGTGTCATAATCGATGACTGCAATCACAAGTGGTGTAGGGACAGGACTTCAGATTTCTGGATCATTGGGATTTCTTCTGGGGAAGGTACAACCTGTAAAAACCTGACGGTGACCAATGTCCTTGAGGGAAGGTTTGCAAGTGCTCTTCAGGATGATTTAAACTAATTTGGCAGGAGTTGGGATCTTGGGATCTGGAGTGATAGGGCTGTTGGGTTACAAGCAGAAGCAGTGTGTAGTGAGACTGTCAGAAAGGACAGATGATACGGCAGAATTACTGTCAGTGAATGAGTTGGTGTAACATGGGGCACAATTGAAAAGGGTGACGAATACAGGACTGAAGGTGTTATATTTGAAAGCATGCAATATAGGGAATAAGGTAGGTGATCTTGTATAGTTAGAAATTGGCAGGTCTGATGTGGACATTGCTGAATCATGGCTGAAAGAAGATCATAGTTGGGAGCTGAACATCGAAGGATACACCTTGTATTGAAAGGAGAGGTAAGTAGGAGAAGGGGGCAGTGTGGTTCCATTGGTTAAAAACTGAAATGAGATTCTTGGAAAGATGTGACATAGGATTGGAAGATGTAGTACCCTGTGGGTTGAGTTAAGAAACTGCAAGGGTAAAAGGACCTTGCATTATGATGGGAGCTATATACAGACCCCCAAACAGTAGCTAGAATGTGGGCTACAAGTTACAGCAGGAGATGGAAAAGGCATGTCAAAAGTGGAAATGGTACTGCAGCATAAAAGCCAGGATCAACCAGGCTCCGGGACAGCTTCTTCCACTGGGCCATCAGACTGATGAATTTATGCTGATGCAACTGTATTTCTATGTTATATTGACTCTACTATTGTACATAATATTTATTATAAATTACTATAATTGCACATTGCACATTTGAACAGAGACATAACATAAAGATTTTTACTTCTCAGGTATTTGAAGGATGTAATTAATGTAAAGTCTTTATAATAGTTGTGGGAATTTCTGTAGATTGGGGAAATCAGGTCGGTGCTGGATCCCAGGAGGGGGAAATTGAAGAATGCACACAGGATGATTTTTTAGAGCAGCTTTCAGTTGAGCCCACTAGGGCAAAGCCAGTTCTGGATTGAGTGTTGTCTAATGAACCCGATTTGATTCAGGAACTTAAGGTAAAAATACCCCGATGGACCAGTGATTATATTATGATAGAATTCACCCTGCAATTTGAGAGGAAGAAGATAAAGTCAGATGTATCAGCATTACAGTGGAGTAACAGGAATTACAGAGGCTTGAGAGAGGAGCTGGCAAAGGTTGTTTGGAAGGGGATTCTAGCAGAACACTAATGGCAGGATTTTCTGTGGGTAATTAGAAAGGTGCAGGATAGATCCATTCAAAAGATGAAGAGATATTGAAGCCCTTGTTAAGAAAAATAAAGGAGGCACCTAGCAGATATGGGCAGGATAAATGAGGTACTTATGGAATATAAGAAATGCAAGTGAGCTCTGAAGAATGAAACCAGAAGGGTGAGAAAGCATGAGGTTGCATAAGGTGAAGGAGAATCCACAGGGATTTTGCAGCTGTAATGCAGCTTCCTCTCCACATCGACCCTCATCTCCCATGATTTGGAAGTTTGCAGCAGATTGGATTTAGGCCTCTTTGATATGACTGGTGTGGCCCTCTCCTTGATGAAAATGACTGCCCTGTTTGTTTCTCTGCCAGCCGGTCTCTTTTCACCTGCCCTGCTCCAGTGTGTCGACGAGGGACAGCAGGACCTTGTCGAGGCACCACCTATACTGTCCTTGTGTTAAAGCTGTTTTGCATCCTGACAGTAAGGGAGAGTATCATCCACGGACCACAGAAGGAAAGCATTGCGGAAGGGCTCCAGTCTCTAAAGCTCTGCCCATGTGGTCTTGAACTTGGGAAGATCCTATTCCATCCTGGCGCCCTGTGGCTCACTGCCTTTCATCCTCACGGTTCTGTACCTCTGCCTGCGTTCTGCTTTCCCCTTGCACTCCCCCATCATTGGAAGTGTGCTGAGCCGAGACCTAGCCATCACAGGCATAGCTTGCCAATGGTATCCCTCAACAGCAGGGAGCTCGCTGTCTGGACTATGGCCGAGTTGGTGCCCCACTTTCGGCCCAAAATAGCTGGCCTATGTTGGTTCAGCCATGTCTTAAATTTACCACGGAGTCCAGTTTTGTTGATCTTCTTCAGCCACTGTTCAGTCTGCTTTACAGTGTCAGTGATGTTGTCACTGTCTGTTATTGCTGCATTAAACCACTTTCCAAGACATTTTACTGGGTTGTCCCTGTACTTGAAGTCTGAACTTGCTAGTAATCTTGCCCTTTTTGATCACCATGCATCTGGACTTCTTGGCCTTGTAGATCATCCTAGCCCAGGTAGCTATGTTGTCCAGGGTTTCCAATATCTACCTTGCTTGGACATGGGTTACCATGGTTACTGTGATGTCTTCCATGAATCCCCATATTGCAGATTGTTGGATTCCAGGTTCCAACACTGGGCCTCAGGTTACATCTGCTGTTGCTGATATGAGGAGCTTTGTACCCATGCCAACCAAGATGGGGAAAATGGGACGACTGGTTAGAATCACTTTTTGGAGGTCTTGCCACCCGGTTGTAAAGTGGGCTGAAGTGAAGTGTAGCTTGAAACCTCCTCAGTAGCTGGTGATCATGTCTCATGTTATTGGCAAGATCCTCACCCAACCTGGATGCCACCTTTCTGGATATATGTGTTGATATAGTGTTTCTTCATTAAGTAAGTGGTCAGCCTTCTTGCAAGCACCAAGAAGAATATCCTGCACTCTAGACTAAGGGGGAGATTGTCCGAAACTGGGTGATTGTGGAGGAATCTTCTTCCTTGGAAACAAAGCATCCTTCAGTATTTTCCAGCTTGGTGGGATAGAGCCTTTGGTTCAAGTCTTCCTCATTATCTTCCACAACCTCCGGAGGTGTTTTGGATATACCCCTTGGTCCTGGGGCAGCAGATGACTTTGCTCTCTTGATGATATCCTGGACCTCCTGCCATGTGGGCTCTGCCACGTTCAGCTCCATTGCTGCCATTCTTGGTTGGAGGACTTTTGGACTGAATTCGTGACCCTGACTCCTGCAGGGATCGCTCTGTGACTCCAGAGAAATTCTTCCACCTCCTGCTTTGAGCTGGTTAGGGTGCCAGATTTTTGCTGGTTGAGAAGAGCCCTGGTAAACCCGAATGGGTTTTTAACAATCTGTGCTCTCCTTCTCCCTTTCTCCCTTCTTCACTTCTACAGCTGCTCCACCCTCCTGAGCTTGCACAGTTCTTGCAGTTTGCTGGTTCGATCTTTATCACTTCATTTCCATCAGGTGAACTGTTTTTGAATTGTTTGCTCAGGGTCCTTATCTCACATCTCAGGTGGCAGATCTCTGTTTCCCTCCTGTTTAGTTGCTGAGATGGTTTAAGATCTCCTTTCCACTCCACTGGGCTAAATCGCTCTTTAGTAAAGTTGAACACAATGTCTGTGAGGGAGTTGAGTTTCCTGTAGACAGTTCCTGCCAATGTAGCTTCCAAGTTGCAACCAGGTTGTCATCAAACTGCTTCCAAGATGCATTGTCTGATGATCTAGGTCATCTGATCCTCTTTCCTTGATGAATGGATTAGGCTGTCAGAGGGGTCTCTTGTTTGGTAGGCAGCTGAGGAAAGGTCTTCAGCTCTGTGGGGTGCTTCGTGACTTCTCCACCGTCTCACCGGATGCTGAGTGGTGCATTGCACTTGATTTGTCTTCATTCCACAGTTGTACCTTGATGTATCTTCAGGCCTTTGATGTTTTTGCAGATTTTGTCGCAATGGCCTCGTGCAATGAGTGCCTCCCTGGACAGTGTTGTTTTCTTGAGCCTTGTCATTATTATATTTCCAGTACTGGCCATTGCTGTTATGTCCGTCCTATCGAATCTCTCATCCTCCCCTCCCGAAATCCGGAGACTCTGGGAGTATTGCGTATTTAGTTCATCTGTAGCTTGTATGGTGCCCTCTTGCGAGTGTTAGCCTTGTGTGTCTGTGCCTATCTTTCCTGGAGGTCAAAGCAACACATACAACAAGCTGGAGGAACTCAGCATCCGTGGAAATGAGCAGTCAATGTTTTGGGCTGAGATCTTTCCTGGAGGTCAAAGCAACACATACAACAAGCTGGAGGAACTCAGCATCCGTGGAAATGAGCAGTCAATGTTTCGGGCCGAGACCTTTCCTGGAGGTCAGCTGTCTTTCCAGCATCACTGACCTCTCGATTGCCATCCAGTCTTTCCTGAAAGTCACTGGCAAACCATATGCTGCTGCATCATGCACCAGGGTTCTCTCTCTAGTTACCTGATGAGGTAACCGTAGTCTTTGGCCAGGAGCAGACGTTGTCAGGTAGTGCCCAACGCTTAACCACTACACCCTCTAGTTCATATGCCAGCAGTGGTGACCAAGCAGGAAGGCTCAGGATATTTACTGTACATCCCAAAGAAAAAGAAGACAAGCTGACACAACCATGGCTAACAAGAGAAGTCAAAGCCAACATAAAAGCCTAGGAGACGGCATATAATATAGCAAAAATTGGTGTGTGGTTAGAGGGTTGGGAAGCTTTAAAAAACCACCAGAAGGCAACTAAAAGGCCATTAAGAAGTTAAAGATGGAATGCAAAAGGTAAACTGCCCAATAATATTAAAGAGGATACCAAAAGTTTCTTCAGATACATGAAGTGTAAAGAGACATGAGAATGGATATCAGACAACTGGAAAACTATACTAGAGAGATAGTAATAGAGACTAAGGAAATGGCGGATGAACTGAAGAAGTACTTTGCATCAGTCTTCACTGTGGAAGACACCAGTAGTAAAGTGGAAGTTTCACGTGTCAGAGCTCATGAAGTGTGTGACATTACCATAACTAGAGAAAGTTCTTGAAAAAATGAAAGGTCTGAAGGTAGATAAGTCACTTGGATAAGATTGTGTATACCCAAAGGTTCTGAAAGAGGCTCAAGAGATTGTGAAGGCATTATCTTTCAAGAATTATTAGATTCTGGAATGGTTCTGGAAGACTGAAAAACTGCAAATGTCACTCCACTCTTCAAGAAGGGAGAGAGGCGGAAGAAAGAGAACTATTGGCCAGTTAGTCTGATGTCAGTGGTTGGAGTCAATTATTAAGGATGTGGTCTCAGTAGACTTGGTAAAATAGGCTGTAGTCAGCATGGTTTCATCAAGGGAAAATACCTGACAAATCTGTTGGGATTCTTTGAAGAAATAGCAAGCAGGATAGACAGTGGAGAAACAGTTGACATTGTGTACTTGGATATTCAGAAGGTCTTTGGCAAGGTGCCACACATGAGGCTGCTTAGCAGGCAACACGTCCACAGTGTTACAGGAAAGAGTTTAGCATGGATAAAGCAGTGGCTGACTGGCAGGAAGCAAAGAGTGAGAATAAAGGGAGACTTTCCTCGTTGGCTATCAGTGACTAGTGATGCTCCACAGGGGTCTGAATTGGAACCCATTCTTTTCATGTTAATTGTCAACGATTTGGATGATGGAATTGACAGCTTTGTTGCAAAGTTTGCAGACAATATGAAGATAGGTGGAGGGGGAGGTAATTTTGAGGAAGTAGAGAGGCTACAGAAAGATTTAGGCAGATTCAGAAAATGATCAAAGAAATGGCAGATGGAATATAGTGTTTCAAAGTGTATGGTCATGCACTTTGGTAGAAGAAATGAGAGAGTTGACTATTTTCTCAATGGAGAGAAAATTAAAAAAAACCTGAGGCACAAAGGGACCTGGGGAGTCCTTGTGCAGGATTCCCTAAGGTTAATTTGCAGGTTGAGTCAGTGGTGAGGAAAGCAAATGCAATGTTAGCATTCATTTCAAGAGGAATGGAATATAAAAGCAAGGATGTAATGTTGAGACTTTATGAAGCTCTCACTTGGAGTATTGTGAGCAGGTTCAGGCCCCTTTTCTTAGAAAGGAATGCTGAAACTGGAGAAGCTTTAAAGGAGCTTCACGAAAATGATTCCAGGATTGAATGGCTTGTCACATGAAGAGTGTTTGATGGCTCTGACCCCGTGTTCACTAGAATTCAGAAGAATTGAAACCTATTGAATGGTTCAAGGCCTTGTTAGAGTGGATGTGGAGAGGATGTTTCCTTTGATGGGGGTTTTATGAGACCAGAGGACACTGTCTTAGAATAGAGGGGTAATCTTTTAGAGTGGAGATGAGGAGAAATTTATTTATCCAGAGAGTACTGAATCTGTGGAATTCTTTGCCATAGGCAGTTTTAGAGGCCAAGTTTATTGTATATTTAAGGCAGAGGTTGCTAGTTTCATGATTGTTCAGGGCATGAAGGGATATGCGGAGAAGGCAGGAGTTTGGGGCTGAGACGAAAATTGGATCAGTCACGATGAAATATCAGAGTAGAATCAATGGGCCAAATGGCCTAATTCTGCTCTTATATCTTATGTCAGAGATACAGTATTTAAGTCATCCTTAGTGACAATTGAGGTAGGTAGATTGGAGGTTGCTAATGTTATTCTGCTGTTTACAAAAGGCTGTAAAAATAAACCAGGAAAGCATGGACAGATGAGTGTGGCATCAGTAGTGGGAAAGTTATTGGAAGGTATTCCAATGAGCTGTATATGAGTATTTGAATATACATTGATTGTTTAGGGACAGTCAGCATGGCTTTGAGCATTGTAGGTCATGTTACCGGGAAGTTACCAGGAAAGTTGATGAAGACAAGGCAGTAGTTGTTTTCTACATGAACTTTAGCAAGACATTTGACAAGGTCTCGCACAGGAGGCTGGTCACTCAGCATTCAAGGTAAGGTAGCAAATTGGATTAGACATTGGCTTTGTGGGAGAAGCCAGAGAGTGGTAGTAGAGGGTTGTCTGTCTGACTGGAGGCCTGTGACTAGTGGTGTGCTGCCGGGATCAGTGTTTGGTTGTTTGTCATCTATATCAATGATCTGGATGATAACTGGATGACCAAATTTGCAGATGACACCAAGTTGAGGTATAATGGACAGCAAAGACTATCAGAGTTTGCAGTGGGATTTAGACCAACTGGAGAAATGGGCTAAAAAATAGCAGATGGAATTTAATGCAGACAAGTTCCACTTTGGTAGAACCAACCAGGGTCAGTCTTACACAGTGAACAGTAGGGCACTGACGAGTGCTGTACAACAATGAGATCTGGGAATACAGGTCCATACTTAAGTGAAACTGGTGTCACAGGTAGATAAGCTCATTAAAAAACTCTTTTGCATATTGGCCATAAGCCAAAGTATTGAGTCCGTGAGGCAGGACGCTATGTTGAAGTTGTATAAGCATTGATGAGGCCTAATTTGAGGTATTGTGTGGAGTTTTGATCACCTATCTACAGAGAAAACTTACAAAGATGTTGTTGGAATTGGAGGACTTGAATGATAAGGAAATGACTGAATAGGTTAGGACTTGATTACTTGGAATGCAGAAGATTGAGTGGATATTTGATCGAGGTGTACAGAATTATGAAGAGTATAGATAGGGTATATGCAAGTAGGCTTTTCCCATTGTAACTGGTTGGGACTACAACTAGAGGTCAGGGGCTAAGAGACCACTCTCTGTTCTGGGGAGACAGTGACAGTAATGAACCCAGTGACCGAGACGGCTCTCTGTTTCAGGAGAATCCTGATGCCTGGCACCACCTCTGCACCCTGGCGGACTTCTCTCTGGCTCTTGATAACATCATGCTTGAGATTCATAAGCATTCTTCCATCAACTTCACGCTCCGTGTTGGTGAGTCTCTGCGTGCAGTTTCACAGCAACAGGGAATGTGGACTGCACATGCAGCAACACTGGAACACACTTTCCCAGCTTTCCGCTGGGCTCGCTGTAGGTGGCAACCTTATCTGCCCATCCTTCTCCACTGATCTCCATCCTGGCAGTTAACTTTGCAAGTGATACATGGCTCCCTCTGTCCCTTCACCTCCTTTCAGATCCCCAGCCGAGGCAACACTTCATTGTGAATCTGTTAGGGTCAATATGGCCTCCTCTTCATTGGTGAGACCCAATATAGATTGGGGAACTGCTTTGTTAAGCACCTTTGCTCTGTCCACCACAGGTTATCCCAGTGGCCACCCAGTTTAATTCTACTCTCCACTCCCATTTGACATGTCAGTCCATGACCTTCTCTACTGCCATGCTGAGGCCACTGTCAAGTAGGAGAAGCAATACCTCATATTCTGTCTGGGCAGCCTCCAACCTGACAGCATGAATATCGATTTCGCTAAGCTCCAGTAATCTCTCCCCTCCCTCCCTTTTCTTTTTCATTCCCCATTCTGGCTCTCCTCTTATCCCTTCTCTTCTCCTCAGCTGGATATCATCTCTGGTTCTCTTGCTCTCACGGTCATCTCTTCTTCTTTCAGATACAGCTCTTTACCTTCCACTTATATCCTCCCAGTTTTCACTTTATTCCTTCTCTTCCACCCACCCACCTTCCCCCTCACCTGCTCTCATCCGTCACCTGCCAATTTGTTCTCCTTCGCTCTCCATTTTTTTATTCTGGCTTCTTGCTGAAGAAGACCCTTGGGGATGGGATATATCAGCATTTGGAAACCCACACCCTATTTAGGGAGCGCCATTATGGCTTTGTGTGGGAAAGGTCATGATTCAGCTTTTTTGACAGGGTAGAGCAGTGAATGTTGTCTACATAGATTTTAGTAAGGCATTACTAAATCGAGACACAACTGCACAAGCGTGTGGACACCAGCCAGTTAGAACAGTGAGAAAAGTTTAAAGGAGACAGCTTTATAGAGAGGGTGTCTGAGTAGGAAGGCTTTGGTTCAATGGGGTTAGGTGATAACAGGCAGAGATGAGGTAGAATACAGACAGGAAATATGTGTGTGAGGCTGGTGTTCCGAACTCGGTGTCAGATGTGGGAAATCCTGGAGACTTCCAGCCTCCTGGACAGCCACATCTGAGCCAGGTGCGTTGAGCTGCAGTTCCTTAGGGACCAGATTAGGGAACTGGAGATGTAGCTCGATGACCTTTGTCTGGTCAGGGAGAGTGAAGAAGTGATAGAGAGGAACTATAGGCAGGTAGTCACTCTGGGGCCTGGGGAGACAGATAAGTGGGTAACAGTCAGGAGAGAGAAGGGCAGGAGTCAGAGGCTAGAGAGCACCCCTGTGGCAGTATCACTTGACAATAAGTACTCCTGTTTGAGTACTGCTGCGGGGTACGGCCTACCTGGGGGAAGCAACAGTGGTCGTGCCTCTGACACAGAGTCTGGCCCTGCAGCTCAGAAGGGTAGGGAAAGGAAGAGGGTGGCAGCAGTGATAGGGGAGTCTATAGTTAGGGAGTCAGACAGACGATCCTGTGGTCACAGGAAAGAAACTCGGATGGTATTTGGTCTCCCGGGTGCCAGGGTCCGGGATGTTTCTGATCACGTTCATGATATCCTGCGGTGGGAGGGAGAGCAGCCAGAGGTCGTGGTACATATTGGTACCAATGACATGGGTAAGAAAAGGGAGTAGGTCCTGAAAATAGACTACAGGGAGTTAGGAAGGAAGATGAAAAGCAGGACCTCAAAGGTAGTAATCTCCGGATTATTGCCAGTGCCAAGTGACAGTGAGTATAAGAACAGAGTGAGGTGGAGGATAAATGCGTGGCTGAGGGATTGGAGCAGGGGGCAGGGATTCAGATTTCTGGATCATTGGGACCTCTTTTTGGGTAGGTGGGACTTGTACAAAAAGGACGGGTTGCACTTGAATCCCAAGGGACCAATATCCTGGCAGGGACGCTTGCTACAGCTATTGGGGAGAGTTTAAACTAGAATTGCTGGGTGCAAATTGAACTGAAGAGATGAAGGAAGAGGCAGTTGGCTCACAGATAGAGAAAACTTGGAGACAGTGCGAGAGGGAGGATAGGCAGTTAATAGAGAAAAGTCGTGCTCTGACCAATAGTTTGAAATGTGTCTACTTTAAAGCAAGGAGTATTATGAATAAAGAGGATGAGATTAGAGTGTGGATCAGTACCTGGAGCTACAATGTTGTGGCCATTACAGAGACTTGGATGTCAGAGGGCCCCAGGAATGGTTACTTAGAGTGTGAGGCTATAGGTGTTTCAGAAAGGTCTGTGAGGGAGGCAAAAGAGGTGGGGGCGTGGCATTGTTGATCAGAGATAGTGTTACGGCTGCAGAAAAGGTGGAGGTCAGGGAGGGATTGTCTACGGAGTCTCTGTGGGTGGAAGTTAGGAGCAGGAAGGGGTCAATAACCATACTGGGTGTTTTTTATAGACCACCCAATGGTAACAGTGAGATCAAGGAGCAGGTAGGGAAACTGATTCTGGAAAGGTGTAATAATAACAGGGTTGCTGTGGTGAGAGATTTTAATCTCCCAAACATTGATCGGCATCTCTCTAGAACTAGGGGTTTAGATGGAGTGGAGTTTGTTAGGTGTGTTCAGGAAAGCTTCCTGACACAATGTGTAGATACGCCTACAAGAGGAGAGGCTGTACTTGATCTGGTATTGGGAAATGAACCTTGTCAGGTGTCAAATCTCTCAGTGGAGTAAACATTTGGAGACAGTGATCACAATTCTATCTCCTTTACCATAGTATTGGAGAGGGATAGGGACAGACAAGTTACGGAAACGTTTAATTGGAGGAAGGGGAAATATGAGGTGATCGGGCAGGAACTTGGAAGCATAAACTGGGAACGGATATTCTCAAGGAAATGTACAACAGAGATGTGGCAAATGTTCAGGGGATATTTGTGTGGCGTTCTGCATAAGTACATTCCAATGAGACAGGGAAAGGACGGTAGGGTACAGGAAACATGGTATACAAAGGCTATTGTAAATCTAGTCAAGAAGAAAAGAAAAGCTTACAAAAGATTCAAAATACTACTTAATGATACAGATCTAAAGGATTATAAGACTAGCAGGAAGCAGTTTAAGAATGAAATTAGGAGAGCCAGAAGGAGCCATGAGAAGGCCTTGGCAGACAGGATTCAGGAAAACCCCAAGACATTCTACAAGTATGTGAAGAGCAAGAGGATAAGACACAAGAGAATAGGACCAATCAAGTGTGACAGTCGAAAAGTGTGTATGGAACCGGAGGAGATAGTGGAGGTACTTAATGAATACTTTGCTTCAGTATTCACTACAGAAAAGGATCTTGGCGATTTTAGGGATGACTTACAGTGGACTGAAAAGCTTGAACATATAGATATTAAGAAAGATGACGTGCTGGAGATTTTGGAAAGCATCAAGTTGGATAAATCACTGGGACCAGACGAGATGTACCCCAGGCTACTCTGGGAGGCAAGGGAGGAGATTGCTGAGCCTCTGGTGATGATCTTTGCATCATCAATGGGGACGAGAGAGGTTCTGGAGGATTGGAGGGTTGCAGATGTTGTCCCCTTATTCAAGAAAAGGAGTAGAGATAGCCCAGGAAATTATAAACCAGTGAGTCTTACTTCAGTGGTTGGTAAGTTGATGGAAAAGATCCTGAGAGGCAGGATTTATGAACATTTGGAGAGGCATAATATGATTAGGAATATTCAACATGGCTTTATCAAAGGCAGGTTGTCCCTTACGAGCCTGAATGAATTTTTTGAAGATGCGACTAAACACATTGATGAGGGTAGAGCAGTAGATGCAGTGTATAGAAACATAGAAAACCTACAGCACAATACAGGCCCTTTGGCCCACAAGCTTGTGCCGAACATGTCCCTACCTGAGAAATTACTAGGTTTACCTATAGCCCTTTATTTCTCTAAGCTCCATGCACCTACCCAAAAGTCTCTTAAAAGACCCTAGTGTATCCGCCTCCACCAATGGTGCCGGCAGCCCATTCCACTCACTCACCACTCTCTGAGTAAAAAATTACCCCTGACATCTCCTCTGTACCTACTCCTCAGCACCTTAAACCTGTGTCCTCTTGTGACAACCATTTCAGCCCTGGGAAAAAGCCTCTGACTATCCACATGTTCATTACCTCTCATCATCTTATACACCTCTATCAGGTCACCTCGCATCCTCCGTCACTCCAAGGAGAAAAGGCCGAGTTCACTCAACCTGTTCTCATAGGCAAGCTCCCCAGTCCAGGCAAAATCCTTGTAAATCTCCTCTGCACCCTTTCTATGGTTTCCACATCCTTCCTGTGGTGTTCCACAGGGACTGGTATTGGTACCACTTCTTCTTTCATTGTTTGTCAGTGATTTGGATAATGGAATTGATGGCTTTGTGGCAAAGTTTGCAGATGATACAAAGATAGGTGGAGGGGTGGGTAGTGCTGAGGAAGCAATGTGATTGCAACAAGACTTAGACAAATTGTAAGAATGGGCAAAAAAGTGGCAGCTGGAATAGTGTTGGGAAATGTATGATGATACATTTTGGTAAAAGGAACAATACTGTGGGACTGTTATCTAAGTGGGGAGAAGTTTCGAACATCAGAGGTGCAGAGGGACTTAGGAGTCCTTGTGCAAGATTCCCAGAAGGTTAATTTACAGGTTAGCTGTGATAAAGAAGGCAGATGCAATGTTGGCATTCATTTCAAGGGGAATAGAGTATAAAAACAAGGAGATAATGCTGAGTCTTTATAAAATACTAGTCAGGCCATACTTGAAGTATGATCAACAGTTTTGGACCCGATATCTCGGAAAGGATATGCTGACATTGGAGAGTGTCCTGAGGAAGTTCACGAGGATGATTCTGGGAATTAAGGGGTTAACAAATGAGGAGCATTTGACAGCTTCGGTCCTGTACTCACTGGAATTTAGAAGAATGCAGGGGATTCTCATTGGAACCTACCGAATGTTGAAAGGACACAGATAGAGTGGATGTGGAGAGGATGTTTCCTATAGTGGGGGAGTCTAGGACCAGAGGACACAGATAGAGTGGATGTGGAGAGGATGTTTCCTATGGTGGGGCTATGCAGAACTGGAGGGCACAGCCTCAAACTTGAGGGATGACCCTTTAGAACAGGGGTAGGGAGGATCTTTTTAGCCAGAGAGCAGTAAATCTGTGGAATGCTCTGCCGCAGACTGTGGTGGGGGCCAAGTCTGTGGGTATATTTAAAGCGAAAGTTGATTATTTCCTGATCCGTCAGGGCATCAAAGGATATTGTGAGAAGGCAGATGTATGGGGTTGAGTGGGATCTGGGGTCAGCCATGATGGAATGGTAGAGCAGACTCGATGGGCTGAATCACCGAATTCTGCTTATGGTTTTGTGTTCTTAATTGCCCCTCTTTGCCTTCTGCCAATCAACCAATGCTCTATCCATGCTAGTATCTTTCCTATAGTGCCACGGGTTCTTACCTTGTTAAGCAGCCTCATGTGCGGCACCTTCTGAAAGGCCATCTGAAAATCTAAATACACAACGTCCACCAATTTTCCTTTGCTTGCTGTTTCTATAAGTAATTCCAACAGATTTTCCAGGGAGATTTTATTTTAAGGAAACGAGGTGAACTTTAGTCTAATTTATCATGTACCTCCAAGTACCTAGAGACCACCTTTCTGTATATAAATAGATATGTTCTTAATGGGGGAAATCCGAAGCAACACACAGAAAAAGCTGGAGGAACTCAGCAGCTTAGGCAGTATCTGTAGAAAGGAATAAACAGTTAGCATTTCAGGCCAAAACCCTTCATCAGCACTGGAAAGAAAGGGAAAAGATATGACAATGGAATGAATGCCAAGGAGCATCTTCCCCCTCAACTTTCCACTCTTGATGAACAGTCTTGGCGGAAACGTTGACTGTTTCTTCATTTGCATAGATGCTGCCTAAATTCTTCCTGTATTTTGTGTGTGTTTCATGGGAAAATTTGTTGGCACAACATAGTAGGTCAAATGTCCTGTACTGTGCTGTAATCATTGGGGAAAATTCCTGTACTGTGCTGTAATCACAGGGGAAATGTCCTGTACTGTGATGTAATGTTCTATGAAACAAAAGCAGGAGCTGTTGTTCACAGTGACGAAGGTTATTGTAGATTTCAGGGGGATCTTCATAATTTGGGGAATTGGGCTGAGGAAGGTATTGACCATCAGAATTGGGACATTGTGTTGCAGTTGTTGGTGAAGTCACATGGAGTATTATGTCAGGTCTGGTCACCCTGTTGAAGGAACATGATGCAGAAAAGATTTCTGAGGGTGTTGGCGGGACTAGAGTTATAGGGAGAGTTGGCCAAGCTGTATAGATATATACCATGGCATGTAAAAGTTTGGGTACCCCTGGTCAAAATTTCTGTTACTGTGAATAGCTAAGCAAGTAAAAGATTACCTGATTTTCAAAAAACATAAAGTTAAAGATGACACATTTCTTTAATATTTTAAGCAAGACTACTTTTTAATTTCCATCTTTAACAGTTTCAAAATAACAATAAAGAAAAATGGCCCGAAGCAAAAGTTTGGGCATCCTGCAAGGTCAGTACTTAGTAACACCCCCTTTGGGAAGCATCACAGCTTGTGAATGCTTTCTGTAGCCAGCTAAGAGTCTTTCAATTCTTTTTTGGGGGATTTTCGCCCATTCTTCCTTGCAAAAGGCTTCTAGTTCTGTGAGATTCTTGGGCCGTCTTGCATGCACTGCTCTTTTGAGGTCTATCCACAGATTTTCGATGATGTTTAGGTCAGGGACTGTGAGGGCCATGGGAAAACCTTCAGCTTGCACCTCTTGAGGTAGTCCATGATGGAATTTGAGGTGTGTTTAGGATCATTATCCTGTTGTAGAAGCCATCTTCTTTTCATCTTCAGCTTTTTTTTTTCACAGACGGTGTGAGGTTTGCTCCCAGAATTTGCTGGTATCTAATTGAATTCATTCTTCCCTCTACCAGTGAAATGTTCCCCATGCCACTGGCTGCAACACAAGCCCAAAGCATGATAATCCACCCCCGTGCTTAACAGTTGGAGAGGTGTTCTTTTCATGAAATTCTACACCTTTTTTTCTCCAAACATACCTTTGCTCATTACGGCCAAAAAGTCCTATTTTAACTTTATCAGTCCACAGGACTTGTTTGCAAAATGCATCAGGCTTGTTTAGATGTTCCTTTGCAAACTCTTGATGCTGAATTTTGTGATGAGGATGCAGGAAAGGTTTTCTTCTGATGACTCTTCCATGAAGGTCATATTTGTGCAGGTGTCGCTGCACAGTAGAACAGTGCACCACCACTCCAGAGTCTGCTAAATCTTCCTGAAGGTCTTTTGCAGTCATACAGGGGTTTTGATTTGCCTTTCTAGCAATCCTACGAACAGTTCTCTCAGAACACTTTCTTGGTCTTCCAGACCCCAACTTGACCTCCACCATTCCTGTTAACTGCCACTTCTTAATTACATTATGAACTGGGGAAACGGCTACCTGAAAACGCTTTGCTATCTTCTTATAGCCTTCTCCTGCTTTGTGGGCATCCTTTATTTTCATTTTCAGAGTGCTAGGCAGCTGCTGATTGTTGGGACAAGGTTTGAGGAGTCAGGGTATTTATAAAGCTTTGAAATTTACATCACCTGGCCTTTCCTAATGACTGAACAAGCCATAGCCCTAACAAGCTAATTAAGGTCTGAGACCTTGGTAAAAGTTATCTGAGAGCTCAAGTCTATTGGGGTGCCCAAACTTTTGCATGGTGCTCCTTTCCTTTTTTTCACTCAAAAATTATACAAAACAAAAATAATACACTAATCTTGCTTAAAATAATGAAAAGAATGTTTCATCTGTTCTTACTGACATCTTCAACATCTCCCTGAGCAACGCCACCATTCCAACATGCTTCAAGGCCGCCACCATCGTCCCCGTGCCGAAGAAGTCTTCAGTGTCCTGCCTCAGTGACTACTGACCTGTTGCACTCACATCCATCATCATGAAGTGTTTCGAGAGGCTCGTCAGGAGGCCTATCAAGACCCTGCTGCCCCCTCACTGGATCCCCTGCAGTTTGCGTACCGTCCCAACCGCTCAACAGATGACGCCATTGCCACCACCCTCCACCTGGCCCTAACCCACCTGGACAAAAAAGACACATGTTCGGATGCTGTTCATAGACTTCAGTTCAGCATTCAACACAATCATCCCTCAGAAACTGATTGGAAATCTGAGCCTACTGGGCCTGAACACCTCCCTCTGCAACTGGATCCTAGACTTCCTGACTGGGAGACCTCAGTCAGTCCGGATCGGAGACAGTATCTCCAACACCATCATACTGAGCACAGGGGCCCCCCCATGTCTGTGTGCTCAGTCCACTGCTGTTCACTCTGCTGACCCATGACTGTGCTGCAACACACAGCTCGAGCCACATCATCAAGTTCGCCGATGACACGACCGTGGTGGGTCTCATCAGCAAGAACGACAAGTCAGCTTACAGAGAGGAGGTGCAGCGGCTAACGGACTGGTGCAGAGCCAACAACCTGTCTCTGAATGTGAACAAAACAAAAGAGATCACAAGATTCACAAGATAAAGGAGCAGAAGTAGACCTTTCGGCCCATCGAGTCTGCTCCGCCACTCCACCATGAGCTAAACTATTCTCCCATCTAGTTCCAATTTCTAGCTTTTTCCCCATATCCCTTGATACCCTGACTAATTAGATACCTATCAATCTCCTCCTTAAACACCCTCAATGATTGGGCCTCCACAGCTGTATGTGGCAACGAATTCCATAAATCCACGACCCTCTGGCTAAAAAAAATTTCTCCTCATCTCTGTTTTAAATGGGTACCCTCTATAATTCTATGACTGTGACCTCTTGTCCTGGACTCACCCACCAAGGGAAACAGCTTTTTCACATCTACTCTGTCCAACCCTTTCAACATTCGAAATGTTTGTATGCGATCCCCTCTCATTCTTCTATACGCTAATGAATACAGTCCAAGAGCCGACAAACGCTCCTCATATGTTAGTACCTGCAGTCCAGGAATCATCCTAGTGAGTCTTCTCTGAACTCTCTCCAACATCAAATGGTTGTTGACGTCAGGAGGGCATGGAGCGACCACTCCCCGCTGAACATCGACGGCTCCTCGGTAGAGATCGTTAAGAGCACCAAATTTCTTGGTGTTCACCTGATGGAGAATCTCACCTGGTCCCTCAACACCAGCTCCATAGCAAAGAAAGCCCATCAGCGTCTCTACTTTCTGCGAAGGCTGAGGAAAGTCCATCTCCCACCCCCCATCCTCATCACATTCTACAGAGGTTGTATTGAGAGCATCCTGAACAGCTGCATCACTGCCTGGTTCGGAAACTGCACCATCTCGGATCGCAAGACCCTGCAGCGGATAGTGAGGTCAGCTGAGAAGATCATCGGGGTCTCTCTTCCTGCCATTACAGACATTTACAATACATGCTGCATCTGCAAAGCAAACAACATTATGAAGGACCCCATGTACCCCTCATTCAATCTCTTCTCCCTCCTGCCGTCTGGGAAAAGGCACCAAAGCATTCAGGCTCTCACAACCAGACCATGAAACAGTTTCTTCCCCCAAGCTATCAGACTCCTCAATACCCGAAGCCTGGACTGACACCTTACTGCCCTATTGTCCTGTTTATTATTTATTGTAATGACTGCAATCCTTTGTGTACTTTATGCAGTCCTGAGTAGGTCTGTAGTATCGTGTAGTTGTTATATGTTTTTTTCTGTGTTCTCTTTCTTAAGTAGTTCAGTCTAGTTTTTGTACTGTGTCATGTAACCCCATGGTCCTGAAAAACGTTGTCTCATTTTTACTGTGTACTGTACCAGCAGTTATGGTCGAAATGACAATAAAAGTGACTTGACTTTATGATTTCTGGAGATCAGTTCATCTTCGACTCACTCAACTATTCATAGTAACAGAAATTTTGATATATATGTAGGAAGATAGATAGATAGATAGATATAGATTGATTGTATGTCATGAAGTGATGCTAGAAACAGCAGTGTCTGACTCTGACAGGAAATGCTAATGTTGTGGTGGTTGCCAGTGTGTGAACGTGTTGATCAGTGTGTGGAAGTATTGATCTGTGTGTGGAATTGTTGATCAGCGTGTGGAAGTGTTGATCAGCGTGTGGACGTGTTGATCAGTGTGTGGAAGTATTGATCTGTGTGTGGAATTGTTGATCAGCGTGTGGAAGTGTTGATCAGCGTGTGGACGTGTTGATCAGCGTGGACGTGTTGATCAGCGTGTGGAAGTGTTGATCAGCGTGTGGAATTGTTGATCAGCGTGTGGAAGTGTTGATCAGTGTGTGGAATTGTTGATCAGTGTGTGGAATTGTTGATCAGTGTGTGGAATTGTTGATCAGTGTGTGGACGTGTTGATCAGTGTGTGGAATTGTTGATCAGTGTGTGGAATTGTTGATCAGTGTGTGGAAGTGTTGATCAGCGTGTGGAAGTGTTGATCAGCGTGTGGACGTGTTGATCAGTGTGTGGAAGTATTGATCTGTGTGTGGAATTGTTGATCAGCGTGTGGAAGTGTTGATCAGTGTGTGGAATTGTTGATCAGCGTGTGGAAGTGTTGATCAGTGTGTGGACGTGTTGATCAGTGTGTGGAAGTGTTGATCAGCGTGTGGAATTGTTGATCAGTGTGTGGAATTGTTGATCAGTGTGTGGAATTGTTGATCAGTGTGTGGAATTGTTGATCAGTGTGTGGAATTGTTGATCAGTGTGTGGAATTGTTGATCAGTGTGTGGAATTGTTGATCAGCGTGTGGACGTGTTGATCAGCGTGGACGTGTTGATCAGCGTGTGGAAGTGTTGATCAGCGTGTGGAATTGTTGATCAGCGTGTGGAAGTGTTGATCAGTGTGTGGACGTGTTGATCAGTGTGTGGAATTGTTGATCAGTGTGTGGAATTGTTGATCAGCGTGTGGAAGTGTTGATCAGTGTGTGGAATTGTTGATCAGTGTGTGGAATTGTTGATCAGCGTGTGGACGTGTTGATCAGTGTGTGGAAGTGTTGATCAGTGTGTGGAATTGTTGATCAGTGTGTGGACGTGTTGATCAGCGTGTGGAATTGTTGATCAGTGTGTGGACGTGTTGATCAGTGTGTGGACGTGTTGATCAGTGTGTGGAATTGTTGATCAGTGTGTGGAATTGTTGATCAGTGTGTGGACGTGTTGATCAGTGTGTGGAATTGTTGATCAGTGTGTGGAAGTGTTGATCAGTGTGTGGACGTGTTGATCAGCGTGTGGACGTGTTGATCAGTGTGTGGAATTGTTGATCAGTGTGTGGAAGTGTTGATCAGTGTGTGGAATTGTTGATCAGTGTGTGGACGTGTTGATCAGCGTGTGGAATTGTTGATCAGTGTGTGGAATTGTTGATCAGTGTGTGGAATTGTTGATCAGTGTGTGGAATTGTTGATCAGTGTGTGGACGTGTTGATCAGTGTGTGGACGTGTTGATCAGTGTGTGGAATTGTTGATCAGTGTGTGGAATTGTTGATCAGTGTGTGGACGTGTTGATCAGTGTGTGGAATTGTTGATCAGTGTGTGGAAGTGTTGATCAGTGTGTGGAATTGTTGATCAGTGTGTGGACGTGTTGATCAGCGTGTGGAATTGTTGATCAGTGTGTGGACGTGTTGATCAGTGTGTGGACGTGTTGATCAGTGTGTGGAATTGTTGATCAGTGTGTGGAATTGTTGATCAGCGTGTGGAAGTGTTGATCAGTGTGTGGAATTGTTGATCAGCGTGTGGAATTGTTGATCAGCGTGTGGAAGTGTTGATCAGTGTGTGGAATTGTTGATCAGCGTGTGGAATTGTTGATCAGCGTGTGGAATTGTTGATCAGCGTGTGGACGTGTTGATCAGTGTGTGGAATTGTTGATCAGCGTGTGGAATTGTTGATCAGTGTGTGGAAGTGTTGATCAGTGTGTGGACGTGTTGATCAGTGTGTGGACGTGTTGATCAGTGTGTGGAATTGTTGATCAGTGTGTGGAATTGTTGATCAGTGTGTGGAATTGTTGATCAGTGTGTGGAAGTGTTGATCAGTGTGTGGAATTGTTGATCAGTGTGTGGAATTGTTGATCAGCGTGTGGAAGTGTTGATCAGCGTGGACGTGTTGATCAGTGTGTGGAATTGTTGATCAGTGTGTGGACGTGTTGATCAGTGTGTGGAATTGTTGATCAGTGTGTGGACGTGTTGATCAGTGTGTGGAATTGTTGATCAGTGTGTGGAATTGTTGATCAGTGTGTGGAATTGTTGATCAGTGTGCGGACGTGTTGATCAGTGTGTGGAATTGTTGATCAGTGTGTGGAATTGTTGATCAGTGTGTGGAATTGTTGATCAGTGTGTGGACGTGTTGATCAGTGTGTGGAATTGTTGATCAGTGTGTGGAATTGTTGATCAGTGTGTGGACGTGTTGATCAGTGTGTGGAATTGTTGATCAGTGTGTGGAATTGTTGATCAGTGTGTGGACGTGTTGATCAGTGTGTGGAATTGTTGATCAGTGTGTGGAATTGTTGATCAGTGTGTGGACGTGTTGATCAGTGTGTGGAATTGTTGATCAGTGTGTGGACATGTTGATCAGTGTGTGGAATTGTTGATCAGTGTGTGGAATTGTTGATCAGTGTGTGGAAGTGTTGATCAGTGTGTGGAATTGTTGATCAGTGTGTGGAATTGTTGATCAGTGTGTGGACGTGTTGATCAGTGTGTGGACGTGTTGATCAGTGTGTGGAATTGTTGATCAGTGTGTGGAATTGTTGATCAGTGTGTGGAATTGTTGATCAGTGTGTGGACGTGTTGATCAGTGTGTGGAATTGTTGATCAGTGTGTGGAATTGTTGATCAGTGTGTGGAATTGTTGATCAGTGTGTGGACGTGTTGATCAGTGTGTGGAATTGTTGATCAGTGTGTGGAATTGTTGATCAGTGTGTGGACGTGTTGATCAGTGTGTGGAGTTGTTGATCAGTGTGTGGAATTGTTGATCAGTGTGTGGACGTGTTGATCAGTGTGTGGAGTTGTTGATCAGTGTGTGGAATTGTTGATCAGTGTGTGGAATTGTTGATCAGTGTGTGGACGTGTTGATCAGTGTGTGGAGTTGTTGATCAGTGTGTGGAATTGTTGATCAGTGTGTGGAATTGTTGATCAGTGTGTGGAAGTGTTGATCAGCGTGTGGAATTGTTGATCAGTGTGTGGACGTGTTGATCAGCGTGTGGAATTGTTGATCAGTGTGTGGACGTGTTGATCAGCGTGTGGAATTGTTGATCAGTGTGTGGACGTGTTGATCAGTGTGTGGACGTGTTGATCAGTGTGTGGAATTGTTGATCAGTGTGTGGAATTGTTGATCAGTGTGTGGAATTGTTGATCAGTGTGTGGACGTGTTGATCAGTGTGTGGAGTTGTTGATCAGTGTGTGGAATTGTTGATCAGTGTGTGGAATTGTTGATCAGTGTGTGGAAGTGTTGATCAGCGTGTGGAATTGTTGATCAGTGTGTGGACGTGTTGATCAGCGTGTGGAATTGTTGATCAGTGTGTGGACGTGTTGATCAGCGTGTGGAATTGTTGATCAGTGTGTGGACGTGTTGATCAGTGTGTGGAATTGTTGATCAGTGTGTGGAATTGTTGATCAGTGTGTGGAATTGTTGATCAGTGTGTGGACGTGTTGATCAGTGTGTGGACGTGTTGATCAGTGTGTGGAATTGTTGATCAGTGTGTGGAATTGTTGATCAGTGTGTGGACGTGTTGATCAGTGTGTGGATGTGTTGATCAGTGTGTGGAATTGTTGATCAGTGTGTGGAATTGTTGATCAGTGTGTGGACGTGTTGATCAGTGTGTGGAATTGTTGATCAGTGTGTGGAATTGTTGATCAGTGTGTGGAATTGTTGATCAGTGTGTGGAATTGTTGATCAGTGTGTGGACGTGTTGATCAGTGTGTGGACGTGTTGATCAGTGTGTGGAAGTGTTGATCAGCGTGTGGAATTGTTGATCAGTGTGTGGAATTGTTGATCAGTGTGTGGACGTGTTGATCAGCGTGTGGAATTGTTGATCAGTGTGTGGAATTGTTGATCAGTGTGTGGAAGTGTTGATCAGCGTGTGGAATTGTTGATCAGTGTGTGGAAGTGTTGATCAGCGTGTGGAATTGTTGATCAGTGTGTGGACGTGTTGATCAGCATGTGGACGTGTTGATCAGTGTGTGGACGTGTTGATCAGTGTGTGGAATTGTTGATCAGTGTGTGGAATTGTTGATCAGCGTGTGGAATTGTTGATCAGTGTGTGGACGTGTTGATCAGTGTGTGGACGTGTTGATCAGTGTGTGGAATTGTTGATCAGCGTGTGGACGTGTTGATCAGTGTGTGGAATTGTTGATCAGTGTGTGGAATTGTTGATCAGTGTGTGGACGTGTTGATCAGTGTGTGGAATTGTTGATCAGTGTGTGGAATTGTTGATCAGTGTGTGGACGTGTTGATCAGTGTGTGGAATTGTTGATCAGTGTGTGGAATTGTTGATCAGTGTGTGGAATTGTTGATCAGTGTGTGGAAGTGTTGATCAGCGTGTGGAATTGTTGATCAGTGTGTGGAATTGTTGATCAGTGTGTGGACGTGTTGATCAGCGTGTGGAATTGTTGATCAGTGTGTGGAATTGTTGATCAGTGTGTGGACGTGTTGATCAGTGTGTGGAATTGTTGATCAGTGTGTGGAATTGTTGATCAGCGTGTGGAATTGTTGATCAGTGTGTGGAAGTGTTGATCAGTGTGTGGACGTGTTGATCAGTGTGTGGACGTGTTGATCAGTGTGTGGAATTGTTGATCAGTGTGTGGATGTGTTGATCAGCGTGTGGAATTGTTGATCAGTGTGTGGAATTGTTGATCAGTGTGTGGACGTGTTGATCAGTGTGTGGAATTGTTGATCAGTGTGTGGAATTGTTGATCAGTGTGTGGAATTGTTGATCAGTGTGTGGAATTGTTGATCAGCGTGTGGAATTGTTGATCAGTGTGTGGAAGTGTTGATCAGTGTGTGGAATTGTTGATCAGTGTGTGGAATTGTTGATCAGTGTGTGGAATTGTTGATCAGTGTGTGGACGTGTTGATCAGTGTGTGGAATTGTTGATCAGTGTGTGGAATTGTTGATCAGTGTGTGGAATTGTTGATCAGTGTGTGGAAGTGTTGATCAGCGTGTGGAATTGTTGATCAGTGTGTGGAATTGTTGATCAGTGTGTGGACGTGTTGATCAGCGTGTGGAATTGTTGATCAGTGTGTGGACGTGTTGATCAGTGTGTGGACGTGTTGATCAGTGTGTGGAATTGTTGATCAGTGTGTGGAATTGTTGATCAGTGTGTGGAATTGTTGATCAGCGTGTGGAATTGTTGATCAGTGTGTGGACGTGTTGATCAGTGTGTGGAATTGTTGATCAGTGTGTGGAATTGTTGATCAGTGTGTGGAATTGTTGATCAGTGTGTGGAATTGTTGATCAGTGTGTGGACGTGTTGATCAGTGTGTGGAATTGTTGATCAGTGTGTGGAATTGTTGATCAGTGTGTGGAATTGTTGATCAGTGTGTGGAATTGTTGATCAGTGTGTGGACGTGTTGATCAGTGTGTGGAATTGTTGATCAGTGTGTGGACGTGTTGATCAGCGTGTGGAATTGTTGATCAGTGTGTGGACGTGTTGATCAGTGTGTGGAATTGTTGATCAGTGTGTGGAAGTGTTGATCAGCGTGTGGAATTGTTGATCAGTGTGTGGAAGTGTTGATCAGCGTGTGGAATTGTTGATCAGTGTGTGGACGTGTTGATCAGCGTGTGGACGTGTTGATCAGTGTGTGGACGTGTTGATCAGTGTGTGGAATTGTTGATCAGTGTGTGGAATTGTTGATCAGTGTGTGGAAGTGTTGATCAGTGTGTGGAATTGTTGATCAGCGTGTGGAATTGTTGATCAGTGTGTGGACGTGTTGATCAGTGTGTGGAATTGTTGATCAGTGTGTGGACGTGTTGATCAGTGTGTGGACGTGTTGATCAGTGTGTGGAATTGTTGATCAGCGTGTGGAATTGTTGATCAGTGTGTGGACGTGTTGATCAGTGTGTGGAATTGTTGATCAGTGTGTGGACGTGTTGATCAGTGTGTGGAATTGTTGATCAGTGTGTGGAAGTGTTGATCAGTGTGTGGAATTGTTGATCAGTGTGTGGAATTGTTGATCAGTGTGTGGACGTGTTGATCAGTGTGTGGAAGTGTTGATCAGCGTGTGGAATTGTTGATCAGTGTGTGGAATTGTTGATCAGTGTGTGGAATTGTTGATCAGTGTGTGGAAGTGTTGATCAGTGTGTGGAAGTATTGATCAGCAATACTGCTTGGCGTAATTAACTGGTTTTGTTTGGTGGTTCGGGCTTGCCTTTCTTCAACATGACACGCTGATGTGGAACACAGCAACACAGAGCCATTGCCACTTGTTTTGCTCCTTTACCCAGTGATGTATGCCAGAAATACCAGCGAGGATGGAATGCTGAGCGTGTATAAAGCATTGGTCAGACCGCACCGGAAGAATTGTGAGCAGTTTTGGGACCGTTATCTAAAAGAATGTTCCTGGGAATGAAAGGGTTAATGTATGAGGAGTGTTTGATGGCTCTCAGCCTGTACTCACCGGAGTTTAGATGAATGGGGGGGGGGGGGGGGTATCTCATTGAAACCTATCGAGTGTTGATCAATGGGGGGGTATCTCATTGAAGCCTATCGAGTGTTGATTAATGGGGGGTATCTCATTGAAGCCTATCGAGTGTTGATGAATGGGGGGGGGGGTATCTCATTGAAACCTATCGAGTGTTGATTAATGGGGGGTATCTCATTGAAGCCTATCGAGTGTTGATGAATGGGGGGGTATCTCATTGAAACCTATCGAGTATTGATGAATGGGGCGGGTATCTCATTGAAACCTATCAAGTATTGATGAAAGGGGGGTATCTCATTGAAATCTATCGAGTGTTGATGAATGGGGGGGTATCTCATTGAAACCTATCAAGTATTGATGAATGGGGGGTATCTCATTGAAATCTATCGAGTGTTGATGAGTGGGGGGGTCTCATTGAAACCTATTGAATATTGATGAATGGGGGGGTCTCATTGAAACCTATCAAACATTGATGAATGGGGGGGTATCTCATTGAAACCTATCGAACATTGATGAATGGGGGGTCTCATTGAAACCTATCGAACATTGATGAATGGGGGGTATCTCATTGAAACCTTTCGAGTGTTAATGAATGGGGGGGTATCTCATTGAAACCTATCGAACATTGATGAATGGGGGGGTATCTCATTGAAACCTTTCGAGTGTTGAAAAGCCTGAGCAAACTGGATGTGGAGGGCATGTTTCCTATAGTGGGGAAGTCTAGAGCCAACAGGCATGGCCTCACAATAGAGGGACATTTACAACAGAGATGAGAAGGAATTTCTTGAACTGGAGGGTGGTGAATTTGCAGATTTTGTTGCCACAGACGACTGTGGAGCCCAAGTCATTGGTTATATTAAAAGTGACGGTTGATTGGTTCTTGATTAACCAGGGCATCAAAGGTTATAGGGGGAAGGGAGAAGAGAGGGATAAGACAGCCATGATTCAAAGGCAGAGCAGATTGGATAGGTTGTATGGCCTAATCCTGCCCCTTCTGTATGGCCTTGTCAGCCCCACCCTCGGTTTGCCCCTGACTGTACACCTCTGCCTCTCCTCTCTACAGTCACTTTCCTCCCTTGCTGTCTCCCCTGTATCCTGTCCCAGGCCCTCAGAGTACTGTGAGCTGACACCTCTCGCTCCTGTCGCAGGGTTCAGCCATGGGCCGGCAATCTCCGGGGTGATCGGCGCAAAGAAGCCCCAGTTTGACATCTGGGGCACCACGGTGAACTTGGCCAGCCGTATGGACAGCACAGGGGTCAGTGGCAGGATCCAGGTGCCTGCCCAGACCCAGCAGATCCTCCACCTTCACGGATTCACCCTGCAGTACCGGGGGCCCATCTACGTGAAGGGTGTGTCGGAGACACAGGGAAAGGTGGAGACCTACTTCCTGACCGGCAGAGTGGAAGAGGTGGTGAAGCACAAGTGGATGAGGAAGCAAAGTGCACAGCGGACCCTGTCGGCTTTCGCCTCTGGGCTGGTGCAGAAGAAGAACCTGGAAGTGTCCTCCATCGGGGAGCAGGACCACTGACCCGGGACCCCTGCCTCCAGCAAAAGCCCAGGCCATGGTCCAGTCAGACAGGAAGTGGCCGTCGAATTCCACTGCACGTTGCGGATTTATAAATGCTGAGATGAGATGGTGTGTGCGGAGAGACTGAGGTCAGTAGTCACAGAGATGGCCAGGCTCCCCAGAGTCTCACCACCACCCTAATCACTTGTCAGAATCAATGGGGCTGGCTCCCAGGTGACCAGCAGTGGCCCCAGACTCTCTGCAAGACCTTCATGCTGTGGGAAACATGAGGCCTGTACTCAAACAGCCACTCCTCATTGTAAGCTGGTGTAGCTGTGAAACATCACACAAAACCTGGCTGGGACTGGGGCAGAGGGAACTTGTTACACCACAGAGAATGACAAAAGACTCACGTACATTAAACAACCTCGGATGAATTGGGCAACTTTGTGTGGAAGTCATTTATTCCATCCAGCATTGCACTCTGCACAGTGGGTGTGAAGGGGTGACACAGGCTCATTGGGTCAGAAAGGCCCGTTACCATGCTTTATCTCAAAATCTAACCTTAGATACAGATTACAGTGTTCAGTTCACACTGTACAGACAGCTTCACTTCCCACTGTACTGGACTACTGTCAATTCCCACTGTGCTGGACTTCAGTCATCTCACGTTGTACTGGACCATGGTCAGTTCATACTGTACCAGACTGGTCAGTTCGAACTGTATGGGACCGTGGTCAGTTCACGTTGTGCCACACTGCTGTAAGCACCATGCAGCTCCTCTCCTTGGGGGGTCTACCTGAGTTTGACAGAGGAGGCCTGATCAGTGAACTGGTGGGAGTTGGAGATAAAGATTTCTGCCTGGCTGGGGCGCTGGTCAGGCCTCCTTTGTGCGATCTCATACTGGGGGGGGGGGGGGGCTTTATTGATCACAGCTGGTCGCCTCCATGGTATGGCACCAGCTGTCTGCATTGGTCCCCACCCACGGTGTTTGTGTCCAGGACCCAGAAAAGGCTAGTGGACTTCTTCCGAGGCAATAGGAACCATTAGGTCTCTGGTCACCGAGGGTGGTCAGTCCTTGGTGTGCCTGCACACCCAGCCGCTGACTCTTCGACCCTGCAGAGATACCTGTCCAGCGCCCATCCTCCGAGATGGCACGCGTTGACCACACACTTTCTCTGTCTGAGGGAACTACCCCATTTCTACCAGGAACTGTGGAGGGTATGAGGCCTGCCCTCATCAGGGCAGGCTGCTCCAGGGCCATTGGGGAACGGTGCTCTGGCTGCTGATCCTGTTATGGTGAGGAGACAACACGGGAGAGAGTCCTGCACAATGTGAGCTGCCTTCCGGGGTTTCCCACCGTGCTATTCTGTGTCGATCCGAACCACTCCTCACACGGGCTGCCCCTGCGCACCTCCCACTTCGTGGCCTTCGTCTGCTGACCGGACTCACCTTGGCGGTCTGTCTACCATCTGGTAGTGGAGGACATCCCCAGTCTCTGTACACAGGGGTGCTTCTCCTGTACACGGAGATGCAGCAGAGCCCTGAGCAGGTTCACCAACACCCCGTCCTGCTGTCCGTTCTGTGGGCGGGAGGAGTCGGCGTACCACGCTAGGAGAGGTTTCAGCCACTCTTTGAGAGGTTCTGGCTGAACTTTAGTCCCGCGTTCCTCGTCTACGGGCACCCAGTTCGGAAGGGGGTGGGGTGAGAGGAGGGTCTGGATCTCCAGGTCCTGGGACTGGCTAAGTTGGCTATGCATGGGTCGAGGCGGCGGAAGATAGTGGGTGCTGTCCGGGCCAACTGTCTGCCCCTTTTCCGAGGATTCGTCCATGCCCGGCTGTCCTGGGAGAGAGAGCAGTGGTCGCAATGGGTACAGTAGGGGATTTCCATAAGCGGTGGTCTCCCAGCGGTATAGACTGTTTTAAAGATGATATTAACTATATTTTAATTTGAGTATGCTTACTGTCTTGTAAATATTGAATGTCTGTACTTTGGTTATATGTGATACAAATAAACTTACGGTTTTGTAAAAAAAAAGGTTCACACTGCACCAAACCATGATCAATTAACAACATACTGACCTGAGGTCAGTTCACTCTGTACCGGACTGCGGTCAGTTCACACTGCACCAGACTGTGGTCAGTTCACTCTGTACCGGACTGTGGTCAGTTCACTCTGTACCGGACTGTGGTCAGTTCACACTGTACTAGACAGTAGTCAGTTCACACTGTACCGGACTGTGGTCAGTTCACTCTGTACCGGACTGTGGTCAGTTCACACTGTACTAGACAGTAGTCAGTTCACATTGTAGGACTGTGGTCAGTTCACTCTGTACCGGACTGCGGTCAGTTCACTCTGTACCAGACTGTGGTCAGTTCACTCTGTACCGGACTGCGGTCAGTTCACTCTGTACCAGACTGTGGTCAGTTCACTCTGTAACAGACTCTAGTCAGTTCACTCTGTACCGGACTGTGGTCAGTTCACCCTGTACCGGACTGTGGTCAGTTCACTCTGTACCAGACTGTGGTCAGTTCACCCTGTACCGGACTGTGGTCAGTTCACTCTGTACCAGACTGTGGTCAGTTCACCCTGTACCAGACTGTGGTCAGTTCACTCTGTACCAGACTGTGGTCAGTTCACTCTGTACCAGACTGTGGTCAGTTCACCCTGTACCAGACTGTGGTCAGTTCACTCTGTACCAGACTGTGGTCAGTTCACTCTGTACCGGACTGTGGTCAGTTCACTCTGTACCGGACGGCGGTCAGTTCACCCTGTACCAGACTGTGGTCAGTTCACTCTGTAACAGACTCTAGTCAGTTCACTCTGTACCGGACTGTG
Organism: Hemitrygon akajei; assembly: GCF_048418815.1. Lineage (NCBI taxonomy): Eukaryota > Metazoa > Chordata > Chondrichthyes > Myliobatiformes > Dasyatidae > Hemitrygon > Hemitrygon akajei. The sequence continues at coordinate 3,257,155 of NC_133130.1, forward strand.
GTCAGTTCACCCTGTACCAGACTGTGGTCAGTTCACCCTGTACCAGACTGTGGTCAGTTCACTCTGTAACAGACTCTGGTCAGTTCACTCTGTACCGGACTGTGGTCAGTTCACTCTGTACCAGACTGTGGTCAGTTCACCCTGTACCAGACTGTGGTCAGTTCACTCTGTACCAGACTGTGGTCAGTTCACTCTGTAACAGACTCTAGTCAGTTCACTCTGTACCGGACTGTGGTCAGTTCACCCTGTACCAGACTGTGGTCAGTTCACACTGTACCAGACTGTGGTCAGTTCACATTGTAGGACTGTGGTCAGTTCACTCTGTACCGGACTGTGGTCAGTTCACTCTGTACCAGACTGTGGTCAGTTCACATTGTAGGACTGTGGTCAGTTCACTCTGTACCGGACTGTGGTCAGTTCACCCTGTACCAGACTGTGGTCAGTTCACTCTGTAACAGACTCTAGTCAGTTCACTCTGTACCGGACTGTGGTCAGTTCACCCTGTACCAGACTGTGGTCAGTTCACACTGTACCAGACTGTGGTCAGTTCACATTGTAGGACTGTGGTCAGTTCACTCTGTACCGGACTGTGGTCAGTTCACTCTGTACCAGACTGTGGTCAGTTCACATTGTAGGACTGTGGTCAGTTCACTCTGTACCGGACTGTGGTCAGTTCACTCTGTACCGGACTGTGGTCAGTTCACTCTGTACCAGACTGTGGTCAGTTCACACTGTACCAGACAGTAGTCAGTTCACATTGTAGGACTGTGATCAGTTCACACTGTACCAGACTGTGGTCAGTTCACACCGTACTAGACAGTAGTCAATTCACACTGTACCAGACTGTAGTCAGTTCACATTGTAGGACTGTGGTCAGTTCACTCTGTATCGGATTGTGGTCAGTTCACACTGTACCGGACTGTGGTCAGTTCACTCTGTACCGGACTGTGGTCAGTTCACACTGTACCAGACTGTGGTCAGTTCACTCTGTACCGGACTGTGGTCAGTTCACTCTGTACCAGACTGTGGTCAGTTCACATTGTAGGACTGTGGTCAGTTCACACTGTACCGGACTGTGGTCAGTTCACACTGTACCAGACTCTGGTCAGTTCACATTGTAGGACTGTGGTCAGTTCACACTGTACCAGACTGTGGTCAGTTCACACCGTACTAGACAGTAGTCAATTCACACTGTACCAGACTGTAGTCAGTTCACATTGTAGGACTGTGGTCAGTTCACACTGTACCGGACTGTGGTCAGTTCACACTGTACCAGACTGTGGTCAGTTCACATTGTAGGACTGTGGTCAGTTCACACTGTACCGGACTGCGGTCACTTCACCCTGTACCAGACTGTGGTCAGTTCACTCTGTAACAGACTCTGGTCAGTTCACTCTGTACCGGACTGTGGTCAGTTCACTCTGTACCAGACTGTGGTCAGTTCACCCTGTACCAGACTGTGGTCAGTTCACTCTGTACCAGACTGTGGTCAGTTCACTCTGTAACAGACTCTAGTCAGTTCACTCTGTACCGGACTGTGGTCAGTTCACCCTGTACCAGACTGTGGTCAGTTCACACTGTACCAGACTGTGGTCAGTTCACATTGTAGGACTGTGGTCAGTTCACTCTGTACCGGACTGTGGTCAGTTCACTCTGTACCGGACTGTGGTCAGTTCACTCTGTACCAGACTGTGGTCAGTTCACACTGTACCAGACAGTAGTCAGTTCACATTGTAGGACTGTGATCAGTTCACACTGTACCAGACTGTGGTCAGTTCACACCGTACTAGACAGTAGTCAATTCACACTGTACCAGACTGTAGTCAGTTCACATTGTAGGACTGTGGTCAGTTCACTCTGTATCGGATTGTGGTCAGTTCACTCTGTACCGGACTGTGGTCAGTTCACACTGTACCAGACTGTGGTCAGTTCACATTGTAGGACTGTGGTCAGTTCACACTGTACCGGACTGTGGTCAGTTCACACTGTACCAGACTCTGGTCAGTTCACATTGTAGGACTGTGGTCAGTTCACACTGTACCAGACTGTGGTCAGTTCACACCGTACTAGACAGTAGTCAATTCACACTGTACCAGACTGTAGTCAGTTCACATTGTAGGACTGTGGTCAGTTCACACTGTACCGGACTGTGGTCAGTTCACACTGTACCAGACTGTGGTCAGTTCACATTGTAGGACTGTGGTCAGTTCACACTGTACCGGACTGTGGTCAGTTCACACTGTACCAGACTGTGGTCAGTTCACATTGTAGGACTGTGGTCAGTTCACACTGTACCAGACTGTGGTCAGTTCACACCGTACTAGACAGTAGTCAGTTCACATTGTAGGACTGTGGTCAGTTCACTCTGTACCGGACTGTGGTCAGTTCACACTGTACCAGACTGTGGTCAGTTCACATTGTAGGACTGTGGTCAGTTCAGATTGTACCGGACTGTGGTCAGTTCAGATTGTACCGGACTGTGGTCAGTTCACACTGTACCAGACAGTAGTCAGTTCACATTGTAGGACTGTGGTCAGTTCACTCTGTACCGGATTGTGGTCAGTTCACACTGTACCGGACTGCGGTCAGTTCACTCTGTACCGGACTGTGGTCAGTTCACTCTGTAACAGACTCTAGTCAGTTCACTCTGTACCGGACTGTGGTCAGTTCACTCTGTACCGGACTGTGGTCAGTTCACACTGTACCGGACTGTGGTCAGTTCACCCTGTACCAGACTGTGGTCAGTTCACACTGTACCAGACTGTGGTCAGTTCACACTGTACCAGACTGTGGTCAGTTCACTCTGTACCAGACTGTGGTCAGTTCACCCTGTACCAGACTGTGGTCAGTTCACTCTGTACCAGACTGTGGTCAGTTCACCCTGTACCAGACTGTGGTCAGTTCACTCTGTACCGGACTGTGGTCAGTTCACTCTGTACCGGACTGTGGTCAGTTCACACTGTACCAGACTGTGGTCAGTTCACATTGTAGGACTGTGGTCAGTTCACACTGTACCGGACTGTGGTCAGTTCACACTGTACCAGACTGTAGTCAGTTCACATTGTAGGACTGTGGTCAGTTCACACTGTACCGGACTGTGGTCAGTTCACACTGTACCAGACTGTGGTCAGTTCACATTGTAGGACTGTGGTCAGTTCACACTGTACCGGACTGTGGTCAGTTCACACTGTACCAGACTGTGGTCAGTTCACATTGTAGGACTGTGGTCAGTTCACACTGTACCAGACTGTGGTCAGTTCACACCGTACTAGACAGTAGTCAGTTCACATTGTAGGACTGTGGTCAGTTCACTCTGTACCGGACTGTGGTCAGTTCACACTGTACCAGACTGTGGTCAGTTCACATTGTAGGACTGTGGTCAGTTCAGATTGTACCGGACTGTGGTCAGTTCAGATTGTACCGGACTGTGGTCAGTTCACACTGTACCAGACAGTAGTCAGTTCACATTGTAGGACTGTGGTCAGTTCACTCTGTACCGGATTGTGGTCAGTTCACACTGTACCGGACTGCGGTCAGTTCACTCTGTACCGGACTGTGGTCAGTTCACTCTGTAACAGACTCTAGTCAGTTCACTCTGTACCGGACTGTGGTCAGTTCACTCTGTACCAGACTGTGGTCAGTTCACCCTGTACCAGACTGTGGTCAGTTCACCCTGTACCAGACTGTGGTCAGTTCACTCTGTACCAGACTGTGGTCAGTTCACCCTGTACCAGACTGTGGTCAGTTCACTCTGTACCGGACTGTGGTCAGTTCACTCTGTACCGGACTGTGGTCAGTTCACACTGTACCAGACTGTGGTCAGTTCACATTGTAGGACTGTGGTCAGTTCACTCTGTACCGGACTGTGGTCAGTTCACTCTGTACCAGACAGTGGTCAGTTCACTCTGTACCAGACAGTAGTCAGTTCACATTGTAGGACTGTGGTCAGTTCACTCTGTACCGGACTGTGGTCAGTTCACTCTGTACCAGACTGTGGTCAGTTCACTCTGTACCGGACTGTGGTCAGTTCACACTGTACCAGACTGTGGTCAGTTCACATTGTAGGACTGTGGTCAGTTCACTCTGTACCGGACTGTGGTCAGTTCACTCTGTACCAGACAGTAGTCAGTTCACATTGTAGGACTGTGGTCAGTTCACTCTGTACCGGACTGTGGTCAGTTCACTCTGTACCAGACTGTGGTCAGTTCACTCTGTACCAGACTGTGGTCAGTTCACACTGTACCAGACTGTGGTCAGTTCACATTGTAGGACTGTGATCAGTTCACTCTGTATCGGATTGTGGTCAGTTCACACTGTACTAGACAGTAGTCAATTCACACTGTACCAGACTGTGGTCAGTTCACATTGTAGGACTGTGGTCAGTTCACACTGTACCAGACTGTGGTCAGTTCACACCGTACTAGACAGTAGTCAGTTCACATTGTAGGACTGTGGTCAGTTCACTCTGTACCGGACTGTGGTCAGTTCACACTGTACCAGACTGTGGTCAGTTCACATTGTAGGACTGTGGTCAGTTCACACTGTACCAGACTGTGGTCAGTTCACACCGTACTAGACAGTAGTCAGTTCACATTGTAGGACTGTGGTCAGTTCACTCTGTACCGGACTGTGGTCAGTTCACACTGTACCAGACTGTGGTCAGTTCACATTGTAGGACTGTGGTCAGTTCACACTGTACCGGACTGTGGTCAGTTCACACCGTACTAGACAGTAGTCAGTTCACATTGTAGGACTGTGGTCAGTTCACTCTGTACCGGACTGTGGTCAGTTCACATTGTAGGACTGTGGTCAGTTCACTCTGTACCGGACTGTGGTCAGTTCACACTGTACCAGACTGTGGTCAGTTCACACCGTACTAGACAGTAGTCAGTTCACATTGTAGGACTGTGGTCAGTTCACTCTGTACCGGACTGTGGTCAGTTCACATTGTAGGACTGTGGTCAGTTCACTCTGTACCGGACTGTGGTCAGTTCACACTGTACCAGACTGTGGTCAGTTCACATTGTAGGACTGTGGTCAGTTCACTCTGTACCGGACTGTGGTCAGTTCACACTGTACTCGACAGTAGTCAGTTCACACTGTACCAGACTGTGGTCAGTTCACATTGTAGGACTGTGGTCAGTTCACATTGTACCAGACTGTGGTCAGTTCACTCTGTAACAGACTCTAGTCAGTTCACTCTGTACCAGACTGTGGTCAGTTCACACTGTACCGGACTGTGGTCAGTTCACACTGTACCAGACTGTGGTCAGTTCACATTGTAGAACTGTGGTCAGTTCACTCTGTACCGGACTGTGGTCAGTTCACACTGTACTAGACAGTAGTCAGTTCACACTGTACCAGACTGTGGTCAGTTCACACTGTACCAGATTGTGGTCAGTTCACACTGTACCAGACAGTAGTCAGTTCACACTGTACTAGACAGTAGTCAATTCACACTGTACCAGACTGTGGTCAGTTCACATTGTAGGACTGTGGTCAGTTCACACTGTACCAGACTGTGGTCAGTTCACACCGTACTAGACAGCAGTCAGTTCACATTGTAGGACTGTGGTCAGTTCACTCTGTACCGGACTGTGGTCAGTTCACACCGTACTAGACAGTAGTCAGTTCACATTGTAGGACTGGTCAGTTCACTCTGTACTGGATTGTGGTCTGTTCACACTGTATCGGACTGTGGTTAGTTCACACTGCCTGGACTGTTGTCTGTTCACACCATGTTGAACTGTGGTCAGTACACACTGTATGGGACTGTGGCCAGTTCACACCGTACTAGACAGTAGTCAGTTCACATTGTAGGACTGGTCAGTTCACTCTGTACCGGATTGTGGTCAGTTCACACCGTACTAGACAGTAGTCAGTTCACATTGTAGGACTGGTCAGTTCACTCTGTACCGGATTGTACAGAGTTCAACAGTTCAACATGGTGTGAACAGGAAGGAGGCTGCCTAGGCGGGAGATAAGGTACTGCTCCATCGACCTGCGTGTGGCCTCATCTTGATCTCCCGCCTAGGTAGCCTCCTACCTGCCGGCATGAACATCCAACTCACAGACCTCCGTTGATACCCCTGCCCCCCCCCTTACCCCATCCCTATTATTTTAGTCTGGTTCTCTTTCTCTTTCCCCCCCTCACTATAATCTCCCCCAGCCCTACCTTTCTTTCTCTTTTATTTCCCATAATTCTCCACCTTCCCCCAGCCCATTTCCCTCCAGCCTATCACTTCCCAGCTCTCTACTTTATCCCTCCCCCCACTTCTTATCCCCCCTCGACCATCCCATGTTACTTCACTCCTGATGAAGGGTTTCGGCCCGAAACGTCGTTATTACCTCCTCCCATGGATGCTGTCTGGCCTGCTGAATTCTGCCAGCATTTTGTGTTTTTTATTTATTTCCAGCATCTACAGATTCACTCGTGTTCATCTGGGTGATTAACGTTCAAGGTTTCCGATACGTTATGAAGGATAGAGGAGGAGGTAAAGACGGTGCAGGAGTTGCACTGGGGTCAATATCACAACTGCACATAGTGGGGGGGGGGGGTGTCAGTGGCTGAGTCTATTACTTTATTGTCACTAAACAATTGATACTAGAGCATACAATCATCACAGCGATATTTGATTCTGTGCTTCTCGCTCCCTGGAGGACAAATCAATAGTAAATATAATAAAAATTTAAATTATAAATCGTAAATAAAAAATAGAAAAGGGAAAGTAAGGTAGTGCAAGTCAGGCCCAGATCTGGATCAGGATCTGTTCAGCAGTCTTATCACAGTTGGAAAGAAGCTGTTCCCAAATCTGGCTGTACAAATCTTCAAGCTCCTGAACCTTCTCCCAGAGGGAAGAGGGACAAAAAGTGTGTTGGCTGGCTGGGTCGTGTCCTTGGTTATCCTGGCAGCACTGCTCCGACAGCGTGCGGTGTAAAGTGAGTCCAAGGATGGAAGATTGGTTTGTGTGATGTGCTGGGCTTGTTTCACGATCTTCTGCAGCTTCTTCCGGTCTTAGACGGGACAACTACCATACCAGGTTGTGATGCACCCTAGAAGAATGCTTTCTACAGTGCACCTATAAAAATTTGGCTGTAACTCAGGATTAGGAAGATTGCAATCACACTGATGGGATTGTACTATAGACCCCCAAGGGTCACCAGGACATTGAAAAACAGATATATAATCAGGTTAAATAAATGTGTAAAAAAAATAGGGTTGCTGTCATGGGGGATCTCAACTTCCCAAATATAAACTGGGCCATCTTGGTGTAAGGTTTTAGACGGGACTGAATTTGTTAAGTGTATCCACAAAGAAAGGTTTCATAAATCAAAATCTGGATCGTTCAACAAGAGGAGAGGCCGTATTGACCTGGTGTTGGGTAATGAGCCTGGCCAGGTGAGTGACTTATCACTGGATAACAGTTAAGAACTGTAACCTCAACTCCTTAACTTTCAGGATAGCCATAGATAAGGATAAGTATGGTCCTTGTGGGAGAGTTTTAATTTTGAGTAGGACAAATTGTGAGGCCATTAGGCAGGAACTAAGAGTTTGCTGTGATCACCTTTTCTCTGGCTAGTCCACAGCAGTCACGTGGAGGGTGTTTGAAGATCAATTGCACAGAGTGCAGGAAAGATTGGAAGGAAGGACAGGGATGGAAAGATACGAGAACCTTGGATGTCCAGAGAGGTGATGAATTTAGTCAAGAAGGAAAAGGAAAAGAACGTAAACATTTGAAAGTTAGGGAAAAATGAAGCACACGAGGAGTAGAAAGAAGCCAGAAAAGAAGGGAATTAGGAAAGCCAGGAGGGGCTGTTAGAAGTCCTTGGCAAGTAGAATTCCAGGACATTCTGTACATACATCAAGACTAACTAGGGAGAGGGTGGGACCACTCAAGGACAAAGGGGGGGGGGGGAACATTTGCTTGGATGTGGAGAATGTGAGTGGGTACTTAATGAGTATCTTACTTCAATATTTACCAAGGAAAAGGATATGGAGCACCAGGAGGTCAGTGAGGTGTGTGAAATATGTTAGGACATTTAGAGCTCAAGAAGGAGGAAGCATTGTGCCTCCTAATAAGTGTTAAGGTGGATAAGTCCCCAGTGGCTATGCCCCATTATTGGTCAAGATTACTGAGCCCTTGATCAGTATCTTTGTTTCCACAGTGATTTGTCTGTTTGGATTCAGAACTGGCTTGTGCGTAGAAGACAGAGGGTGGTGGTTGAAACAACCTTTTTGAGTTGGAGGTCTGTAATTAGTGGAGTTCCACAGGGATTTGTGCTGGGACCTCTGTAATTTGTGATGTATATAAATAACCTGGATGAAGATTTAGATGGCTGGGTTAGTAGGTTTGCAGATAATAGCAAAATTTGTGGAGTTGTGGGTAGTGTAGAAGACTGGCAAAGTGTGTAGTGCGGTTAGATTAATTGTAGATATGGGCAGAGAAATGGCAGATGGAGTTTAACCCATATAAATGTGAGGTGTTGCACCTTGGTAGGGCAAATGCAAGGAGACAGTACACAGTTAAGGGCAAGATCATTAACAGTGTTGCTGATATAGGGTTCTCAGTACCAGTAACAGTGGTGTTAACTGTTCAGGCTAACAAAATGGCTTCTCTGTATTTTATAATGAAATGGTTTCTCTGTAATGGGATCCTGTGTCTCATATGTTTGGGTTATGGGTATTGATAAGGGGAAAACTAACCAATGGAGAACTGTTATGCTCTCTTGTCTGTGTAAGCTGAGCGGGAGTTCGTGGTCTTTTTCGGGAGGAGCGTGAGGAGGACGGACGTGTGTGAAGCGGGCAGCGGTTCCAGAGCGACAGATACTGGACGTCGGCAGTTCGGACGGTGGCCGAAGGCTCGGAAGGTCGTTGTGGAAGAAAATCGGAGAGCGCCAACATATTAAAATATGTGCACAAACTGACAAACTGATTATTACTTTGGCGCCTTTAGGTTATCTGTTTCTACTAACCCATCACTAAAAAATCACTATAAAGTTGCAATTATTTACTGGCTTTTGGGTATTGTCTGGTATTTGTCTTGTGAGCGTGTACTGGGGTGGGCATTAAACCGTATTTGCACAGAAGTATTGCACTACTGGCGGGGCGACGGCTGTTTACCCTAGGCAAACGGGGGTCAACTGGGCGCACGGAGACTACATTGAGAAGGGAGATCTTGGGATCCAAGTTCATAGCTCCTTGAAAGTGGCTACACAGGTCGATAAGGTGGTTAAGAAGGCTGGTGGAATACTTGCTTTTATTTGTTGAGGCACTGAGTTTAAAAGTGTAGCAAAATTATAAAACTCTGGTGAAGTCACATCTGGTGTATTGCATACAGTTCTGGTCGCCCTATTACAGGAAGGATGTTGAGGTTTGGAAGAGGGTGCAGAAGAGGTTCAGCGGGATGCTGCCTGGTTTAGAGGGAATGTTCCATCACAACAGCCTGGATACACTTGGATTGTTTGCTGTGGACCATCAGAGGCTGAGAGAAAACCTGATAACCTGATAGAGATTTATAAGATTATGAGAGAGTGTCTGTTTCCCAAGGTTGAAATGTCTAATACCAGAGGACATGCATTGCAGGTTAACACAAAGTACACTGCAGATGCTGTGGTCAAATCAACACGTACAAACAAGCTGGAGGAACTTAGCAGGTCGGGCAGCATCCGTGGAAACGAGCAGTCAACATTTTGGGCTGAGACCCTTCATCAGGACTGAAGAAGGAGGGGGCAGCGGCCCTATAAAGAAGGTGCCAGGTGAAAACCAATCAGAGGAAAGATCAAGGGGTGGGGAGGGGAAGCAGGGAGGGGATAGGCTGGAAAGGTGAAGTAGGAATGTAAGGGGAAAGCACTATGGGTAGTAGAAGAAGGCAGAATCATGAGAGAGGTGATAGGCAGCTGGAAGAGGAGGCAGAGTGAAAGTGGGATGGGGAAGGGAGAGGGAGGGAATTACCGGAAGTTGGAGAATTCAATTTTCATACCAACGGGCTGGAGACTACCCAGACAGTGTATGAGGTGTTGCTCCTCCAACGGGAGTTTGGCCTCATCATGGCAGTAGAGGAGGCCATGTATGGACATGTCTGAATGGGAATGTGAAGCAGAGTTGAAGCGTGTGGCAACTGGGAGATCCTGTCTGTTGTGGTGGACGGAGCGTAGGTGCTTGACGAAGTGGTCCCCCAATCTGCGTTGGGTCTCGCCGATGTAGAGGAGGCCACACCGGATGCAATAGATGACCCCAACAGACTCACAACACTTCACTTATGAGTCTGCTGGAGTCGTCTATTGCATCCGGTGCTCCTGGTGTGGCCTCCTCTACATCCGCGAGACCCGACGCAGATTGGGGGACCACTTTCTTCTACCACTGGCAGCCAACCTGAAAAGGCTCCATTTATTCTAAACTCTTTGCCCCACCAATCAGCCACTGCTTTGGTAGAAGGTGCAAAGGGGCTTGGAAGTTCCCTAAAGGTTAATTTACAGGTTGAGTCTATGGTGAGGAAGGCAAATACAATGTTAGCATTCATTTATAGACAATAGATAATAGACAATAGGTACAGGAGTAGGCCATTCAGCCCTTCGTGCCAGCACCGCCATTCAGTGTGATTATGGCTGATCATCCACAATCAGAACACCGTTTCTGCCTTCTCCCCATATCCCTTGACTCCACTATCTTCAAGAGCTCTATCTAACACTTTCTTGAAAGCCTCCAGGGAATTGGCCTCCACTGCCTTCTGAGGCAGATCATTCCATAGATCCACAACTCTCTGGGTGAAAAAGTTTTTCCTCAACTCTGTTCTAAATGGCCTACCACTTATTCTTAAACTGTGGCCTCTGGTTCTGAACTCCCCAACATCGGGAACATGTTTCCTGCCTCTAGCATGTCCTTTCCCTTAATAATCTTAATAATTTCATCAGAACTAGAATATTAAAGCAAGGATGTAATGTTGAGACTTTATAAAGCACTGGTGAGGATTCACTTGGAGTATTGTGAGCAGTTTTAGGCCCCTTAGAAAGGATGAGCTGAGACTGAAGAGGGTTCAAAGAAGGTTCAGAAAAATGATTCCAGGATTGAATGGCTTGTTTTTACATATATATATATATATATATATAAACCATATATAACAATTACAGCACAGAAACAGGCCATCTTGGCCCTTCTAGTCCGTGCCGAACACTTACTCTCACCTAATCCCACTGGCCCGCACTCAGTCCATAACCCTCCATTCCTTTCCTGTCCATATACATATCCAATTTTTTTTTAAATGACAATACCGAACCTGCCTCTACCACTTCTACTGGAAGCTCATTCCACACAGCTACCACTCTGAGTAAAGAAGTTCCCCCTCGTGTTACCTCTAAACTTTTGCCCCCTAACTCTCAACTCATGTCCTCTTGTTTGAAACTCCCCTACTCTCAATGGAAAAAGCCTATCCATGTCAATTCTATCTATCCCCCTCATAACTTTAAATACCTCTATCAAGTCCCCCCTCAACCTTCTATGCTACAAAGAATAAATACCTAACTTGTTCATCCTTTCTCTGTAACTTAGGTGATGAAACCCAGGTAACATTCTAGTATATCTCCTCTGTACTCTATTTTGTTGACATCTTTCCTATAATTTGGACACCAGAACTGTACACAATACTCCTCACCAATGCCTTGTACAATTTTAACATTACATCCCAACTCCTATACTCAATGCTCTGATTTATAAAGGCCAGCATACCAAAAGCTTTCTTCACCACTCTATCCACATGAGATTCCACCTTCGGGGAACTATGCACCATTATTCCTAGATCACTCTGTTCTACTGCATTCCTCAATGCCCTACCATTTACCATGTATGTCCTATTTGGATTATTCCTACCAAAATGTAGCACCTCACACTTATCAGCATTAAACTCCATCTGCCATCTTTCAGCCCACTCTTCTAACTGGCCTAAATCTCTCTGCAAGCTTTGAAAACCTACTTCATTATCCACAACGCCACCTACCTTGGTATCATCTGCATACTTACTAATCCAATTTACCGCCCCATCATCCAGATCATTACTGTATACGACAAACAACACTGGACCCAGTTCAGATCCCTGAGGCACACCACTAGTCATCGGCCCCCAACCTGACAAACAGTTATCCACCACTACTCTCTGGCATCTCCCATCCAGCCACTGTTGAATCCATTTTACTACTTTAAATTAATACCTAACGACTGAACCTTCCTTACTAACTTTCCGAGTGGAACCTTGTCAAAGGCCTTACTGAAGTCCATATAGACAACATCCACTGCTTTACCCTCGTCAACTTTCCTAGTAACCTCTTCAAAATATTCAATAAGGTTCGTCAAACATGACCTTCCACACACAAATCCATTTTGCCTATTCCTAATCAGACCCTGTCAGCGCCTGATGACTCGGGGCCTGTACTCACTAGAATTCAGAAGAATGAGGGTGACCTTGTTGAAACCTATTGAATGGTGCAAGGTCTTGATAAAGTGGATGTGGAGCAGATGTTTTCTATGGTGGGGGACTCTAAGATCAGAGGGCACAGCCTCAGAGTAGAGGGGCATCCTATTAGAATGGAGATGAGGAGGAATTTCTTTAGCCAGAGAGTGGTGAATCTGTGGAATTCTTTGCCATAGGCAGCTGTGGAGGCCAATTCTTTATGTACATTTAAGGCAGAGGCTGATAGATTCTTGATTGGGCAGGGTGTGAAGGGATACGGGGAGAAGGCAGGAGATCGGGGCTGAGAGGAAAATTGGGTCAGGCATGATGAAATGTCAGAGCAGACATGAAGGGCCACGTGCCTTCCTCTGCTCCTAAATCTCATTGCCATTTAGTCTTCAGGAATGGTTTGTACCTGAACTGGAAGGGGATCTAGTGGGATATCCTCGTGCTACACGATGAGCTTAAACTAGAATTACAGGTGATGGGAACCAGAGTGCCAGAACAGTTAGTGGAGAGGTTGTGGAGATGGATGTTGGTAAGACCTCAGACAAAGTCAGGATTCAAAAGTTTCAGCATGGTGTGACCAGTGTCCTGAGCTGCATATATTTCAAAGTAAGAAGTATCGCAGGGAAAGGAAATGAGTCCAGGACATGGATTAACACCTGTGATTATGATCCATTAGTGATACTTGGTTGCAGGAGGGGCAGGACTAGCAAATAAGCTAGCAAATAATACCAAAGAGGATACCATAGAACCATAGAACACTACAGCACAGTACAGGCCCTTCAGCCCTCCATGTTGTGCCGATCCATATAATCCTTAAACAAAAGTACTAAACCCACACTACCCCATAACCCTCCATTTTTCTTTCATCCATGTGCCTGTCCAAGAGGCTCTTCAATACCCCTAATGTTTTAGCCTCCACCACCATCCCTGGCAAGTCATTCCAGGCACTCACAACCCTCTGTGTAAAAAACTTACCCCTGATGTCTCCCCTAAACTTCCCTCCCTTAGTTTTGTACCTATGCCCTCTGGTGTTTGCTACTGGTGCCCTGGGAAACAGGTACTGACTATCCACCCTATCTATGCCTCTCATAATCTTGTTGACCTCTATCAAGTCCCCTCTCATTCTTCTACACTCCAAAGAGAAAAGTCCCAGCTCTGCTAACCTTGCTTCATATGACTTGTTCTCCAATCCAGGCAACATCCTGGTAAATCTCCTCTGCACCCTCTCTGTAGCTTCCACATCCTTCCTGTGATGAGGTGACTAGAATTGAACACAATACTCTAAGAACACACACAAAATGCTGGTGGAACACAGCAGGCCAGGCAGCATCTATAAGGAGAAGCGCTGTTGACATTTCGGGCCAAGACCCTTCGTCAGGACTAACCGAAAGGAAAGATACTAAGAGATTTGAAAGTAGTGGGGGGAGGGGGAAATGCAAAATGATAGGAGAAGACCGAAGGGGGTGGGATGAAGCTGAGAGCTGGAAAGGTGATTGCCAAAAGGGATACAGAGCTGGAGAAGGGAAAGGATCATGGGATGGGAGGCCTCGGGAGAAAGAAAGGGGGAGGGGAGCACCAGAGGGAGATGGAGAACAGGCAGAGTGATGGGCAGAGAGAGAGAAAAAAAAACAAACAACTAAATATGTCAGGGATGGGGTAAGAAGGGGAGGAGGGGCATTAATGGAAGTTAGAGAAGTCAATGTTCATGCCATCAGGTTGGAGGCTACCCAGCCAGTATATAAGGTGTTGTTCCTCCAATCTGAGTGTGGCTTCATCTTGACAGTAGAGGAGGCCATACAATAAATCTACCAATTGCCACAGTTATTTTGACCATACGGTCGATAGGACAGATGGAGAAGTAGTTGCACCCAAGTTGCAGGACAGAGGAAATTGGGTAACATCAGGAGTGTGAAAGCGGTTAAACAACCAGTGCAGAGCCCTCCTGTGGCCATCTACCTCAACAACAGGTACATCACTCGCGATTCTGTTGGGGAGGGATGGCCCGGCCGGAGCCATCAAACACTCCTCATCTGTTAACACTTTAGTTCCCAGAATTTCTGGGGATTAGATGTTTCAAAAGGCATGGGGGTGGGGAAGAGGTAAAAGAGATGGGTGATTAGTATGCATTGCTAATCGGAACAGTATCACAGCTGGAAAAAGGGAGGAGGTCGTCCACTGAGTCAGTGTGAGTGGAAGTTAGAGGCAGGAAGGGAGCAATCAGTTTATTGGGAGTATTCTATAGATCACCCAACAAACAGATTGAGAGGTGCAAAAATAACAGGGTTGTCGTCATGGAGAACTGGAACTTCCCTCATAGTGATGTTCACCTCCTTAGTGGAAACAGTTTATAACCATATAACAATCACAGCACGGATACAGGCCATCTCGACCCTCCTAGTCCGTGCCGAACTCTTAATGGATGGGCAATGTTTAGATGGAGGAGGAGTTTGTTTGGTGTGGCCAGGAAGGATTCCTGACACAATTTATAGACAGGCTGAGTGGAGAAGAGGCTTGAGTGAATCTGGTACTAGGTAATGAACCTGGTCAGGTGTCAGATCCCTCAGTGGGAGAGCATTTCACAGACAGTGACCACAACTCCCTGACCTTTACCATGGCCTCAGAGAGGGACAAGAACAGACGGTGTGGGGAAGTATTTCATTCCCAGAGGCAGAGGGAATTATGATGCCATTATGCAGGAAGTTGGGAGCATAAATTGAAACAAGTATCCCCAGGGAAAAGTGCAATGGAATGTGGGATTTGTTTAGGGAGCACTTGCATGGGTTTGGGATAGGTTTGTTCCACTGAGGCAGGGAAAGGATGTAGGGTGAAGGAACCATGGTTGACAGGAGATATGGGATGTCCAGTCAAGAGAAAAATGGAAGCTTACTTAAGGCTTAGGAAGCAAGGTTCAGAGAGTTTCGAGGTAGCCCATAAGGAGCTTAAGAATGGACCAAGGAGAGCTAGAAGGGGGGCATGAGAAGGCCTTGGTGAGTAGAATTAATGAAATCCCCAAGAAATTCTACATGACAGGGAGTGTAGTGCATCTGGCTGCAGTTCCTGGAAGACTGTGTTAGGGATCTGGAGCAGCATCTCGATGAAGTTGTACGGGAGAGTGAGGAGATAATCGATCAGAGTTACGGGGAAGTAGTCACCCTGAAGTTGCAGGAGGTAAGTGGCTGGGTGACTGTCAGGAGAAATGAAAATGTGAATAGGAAGTGAGTGCAGAGCACCCCTGAGGCCATTCCCCTCAATAATAATACTGTTTTGGACACTGTTGTGGGGGATGATCTCCTCCAGGGGAGACCAGTTTACTGGCACTGAGCATGAGTCCATGGTGCAGAAGGGAAAGAGGGAGAAGAGGGGATCGGTAGTGATCGGGGACTCAATAGTCAGAGGAATGGGCAGAAGGTTCTGTGGATGTGAATGGGACACCCGGATGGTATGTTGCCTCCCAGGTGCCAGGGTCAGAGACATCTCAGATTGTGTCCACAGCATTCTGGAGGGTAAGGGAACACAGCCAGATGGTATGTTGCCTCCCAGGTGCCAGGGTCAGAGACATCTCAGATTGTGTCCACAGCATTCTGGAGGGCAAGGGAACACAGCCAGATGGTATGTTGCCTCCCAGGTGCCAGGGTCAGAGACATCTCAGATTGTGTCCACAGCATTCTGGAGGGCAAGGGAACACAGCCAGATGGTATGTTGCCTCCCAGGTGCCAGGGTCAGAGACATCTCAGATTGTGTCCACAGCATTCTGGAGGGTAAGGGAACACAGCCAGATGGTATGTCGCCTCCCAGGTGCCAGGGTCAGAGACATCTCAGATCGTGTCCACAGCATTCTGGAGGGCAAGGGAACACAGCCAGATGGTATGTTGCCTCCCAGGTGCCAGGGTCAGAGACATCTCAGATTGTGTCCACAGCATTCTGGAGGGCAAGGGAACACAGCCAGATGGTATGTTGCCTCCCAGGTGCCAGGGTCAGAGACATCTCAGATTGTGTCCACAGCATTCTGGAGGGCAAGGGAACACAGCCAGATGGTATGTTGCCTCCCAGGTGCCAGGGTCAGAGACATCTCAGATTGTGTCCACAGCATTCTGGAGGGCAAGGGAACACAGCCAGATGGTATGTTGCCTCCCAGGTGCCAGGGTCAGAGACATCTCAGATTGTGTCCACAGCATTCTGGAGGGTAAGGGAACACAGCCAGATGGTATGTTGCCTCCCAGGTGCCAGGGTCAGAGACATCTCAGATCGTGTCCACAGCATTCTGGAGGGTAAGGGAACACAGCCAGATGGTATGTTGCCTCCCAGGTGCCAGGGTCAGAGACATCTCAGATCGTGTCCACAGCATTCTGGAGGGTAAGGGAACACACCCAGATGTTACTCTACATATTGGTACCTATAACTTAGGAAGGAAAAACAAAGAGAATTTAGAGAGCTAGATTGAAAGCTGAGAAGCAGGACCTCTAGGGTAATAATTTCTGGATTGCTACCTGTGCCACACGCCAGTCAGGGTAGAAACAGGGTGATTTGGCAGATAAATGAGTGGCTGAGAAGCTGGTGCAGGGGCCAGGGTTTCAGGTTCTTGGATCATTGGGATCTCTTCTGGGGGGAGGTCTGACCTGTTCAAAAGTGACGGGTTGCACCTGAACTCGAGGGGGACCGATGTTTTCACGGGCAGGTTTGTTAGAGCTTTTGGGAGGGTTTAAACTAATCTGGAAGGGGGGTGGGAACCGGAGTGAAGGGACTCAGGATACGACGGATGGTAAAAAAGCAAAGATAGCTGGCAGTCGGACTGTCAGGAAGGGTAGGCATATGATAGGACAAAATTACAGCCAGCAGGGTGAGTATCACTGCATTAGGGATGCAGAATCAAAAAGGGTAGCAAATACAGTACACAAAGTGTTATATCTCAATGCACGGAGTATAGGAAATAAGGTGGATGATCTTATTGCACTATTACAGATTGTCAGGTATGATGTTGTGGCCATCACTGAATCGTGGCTGAAGGATGGTTGTAGTTGGGAGCTGAATGTCCAAGGTTACAAGTTATATCGGAGGGATAGGAAGGTCGGCAGAGAGGCTGGTGGGGCTCTACTGATAAAGAATGGAATCCAATCAGTAGAAAGATGTGACATAGGATCGGAAAATGTTTAATCCTTGTTGGCTGAGTTAAGTAACTGTAAGGGTAAAAGGACCCTGATAGCAGTTATATACAGGCCTCCCAACAGATAGATAGATAGATAGATAGATAGATAGATAGGTAGATAGATAGATAGATAGATACTTTATTCATCCCCATGGGGAAATTCAACATTTTTCCAATGTCCCATACACTTATTGTATCAAAAAACAATTACATACAATACTTAACTCAGTATAAATATGATATGCATCTAAAATCACCCTCTCAAAAAAAGCATTAATAAATAGCTTTTAAAAAGTTCTTAAATAGTTTACTAAAATACATTGAATGGTAACTTAAGCTCAGTCCTAACCCCGGCACTTTTTCCCAACAGTAGCTGGGATGTGGACCTCAGATTACATCAGGAGATAAAAAAAGGCAAGTCAAAAGGGCAATGTTATGATAGTTGTGGGAGATTTTAACATTCAGGTCAATTTGGAAAATCAAGTTGATAACAAATCTCGAGAGTGAGTTTATTGACTGTCTAAGAGATGGCTTTTTAAAGCAGTTTGTTTTGAGCCTATGAAGGGATCATCTACACTGGACTGGATGTTATGTAATGAATCAAAGGCAATTAGGGAACTTAAGGTAAAAGAACCCTTAGAAGACAGTGATCACAATATGATTGAGTTCAACTTGAAATTTGATAGGAAGAACGTAAAGACTAACATAGCAGTATTTCAGTGGAGTAAGGGAAATTACAGTGGTATGAGAGAGGAGTTGGCCAAAGTAAATTGGAAGGAGCTGCTGGCAGGGATGTCAGCAGAGCAGCGATGGAATGCGTTTCTGGGGAAAATGAGGAAGGTACAGGACATGTGTATTCCAAAAATGAAGAAATACTCAAATGGTAAAATAATACAAGTGTGGCTGACAAGGGAAATCAAAGCTAACGTAAAAACAAGCGGGCAAACAACAAAACAAAAATTAGTGGGAAAATAGAGGTTTGGGAACCTTTTAAAAACTGACAGAGCAACCAAAAGAAACATAAGGAAAATATGAAATATTAAAGCAAACTGGCAAACAATACCGAAGTGGATGGTAAAAGCTTTTTAAAATATGTAAAAATAAAAGAGAGATGAAAGTGGATATTAGATTGCTAAAAATGAGGCTGGAGAAATAATAACGGAGGACAAGGGATGGCAGATGAACTAAATTAGTATTTTGTACAAGTCTTCACTGTGGAAGACACTAGCAATATGCCTGATGTTGAAGTGTGTGAAGGAAGAGAAGTGGGTGCAGTTACTGTTACAAGTGAGAAGGTGCTCATAAAGCTGAAAGACCTGAAGGTACATAAGTCACCTGGACCAGAGGAACTGCACCCCAGGGTTCTGAAAGAGGTAGGGGTAGAGATTGTGGAGGTATCAGTAATGATCTTTCAAAAATATTTGATCTCTGGCATGGTGCCAGAGGATTGGAAAATTGCAAATGTCACTCCACTCTTTAAGAATGGAGGAAGGCAGCAGAAAGGAAATTATAGACCTGTTAGCCTGACCTCAGTGGTTGGGAAGATGCTAGAGTCAATGATTAAGAATGTGGTTATGGGGTCCTTGATGACGGATGCTACTTTTCTGTGGCAGTCCTCCATATAGATGTGTTCGGTGGTGGGGAGGATTTTGTTCATAATGGACTGGGCTATCCTCTTCCTTTTGTGGGACTTACTAATTAAGGGCATTGGTGTATCCATACCAGGCTGTGAAGCAACCAGTCAATATACTCTCCACCACACATCTATAGACGTTTGTCAAGCTTTTAGATGTAATGCAGAATTTTCACAAACTTCTACGGAGGGAGAGGACTGGAAAGTGTTGTGCTCTCTTCATTATGGCAGTTATGAGCTGAGTCTGCTGCAGTCTCGTTTTCCATCTCTCTCTCTCTCATATGCTGGGGCAAATGGGACTGATGCAGATGATTGACACAGACCATGGGCCGAAGGGCCTGTTTCTGTTCTGTCCCAATCTCCAATTCAACTCACTAGTCAGACATACGTCAGCTGTTTCACTCTGTCCAGGAAATTCAGTCCCACGGCTTTGTTAAGTGTTTGCTCACTAAGATGGACACTACAAAACTACAGAAATAGTTAGCAATACTCAGCTGGTCAGGCGTGGTACATCAGAATTGTTATGGAGAGAAGTTGTGTAAAAAGTCCATAAAGGCACCCAGAAGGTCCACCCAATGAAAGGCCCAATCCTGAAAGGTCAACCCTACGAAACCCCAGTCCTGAGAGGTCCACCTGTAAAAGGCCCAATTCTGAAAGATTGACTTGTAAAAGGCCCAATTCTGAAAGATTCACCAGTATAAGGCCCAATTCTGAAAGATTCACCTGTATAAGGCCCAATTCTGAAAGATTCATTTGTAAAAGGCCCAATTCTGAAAGATTGACTTGTAAAAGGCCCAATTCTGAAAGGTCCACGTGTAAGAGGTTCAATTCTAAAAGGTCCGTCTGTGGAAGGTTCACCTGTAAAAGTCCACGCAAAAGGTCGATCTGAGTCAGCTGCCCATTAGGTTCACCAGTTCAGGGGGCAGTTGCTAGACTGGGATGGGAGTCACTGCCCAGTCACATCAGGTGAGGTCCTGATCTCATCCAGTGCCCGTCCCATTCATCAGTTCAGCCAAAGTTGGCCCATGGCTGCCCCAGCCCTCCCTCACGACCTCACACCACCCCATCCACAGCACACTCACCCCCTTCCCTCAACCCTTTGCACCTCACCTCCTCCTCCATAACTCCTCCCTCATTCCTCCTTCTCCACTCCTCCTCTCACCGCTTTCCCCTTAATCCCACATCTCCTCTTTCTGCATCCTCAACTCTCCCATGGAGACCCTCCCCCTCAGCAACCTTTCTTCTCCATGACCCTGCTCCTCGGTGAACTCTCCCCTCAATGACCCTGCCCCTCGGTGAACTCTCCCCTCCATGACCCTGCTCCTCGGTGAACTCTCCCCTCCATGACCCTGCTCCTCGGTGAACTCTCCCCTCAATGACCCTGCCCCTCGGTGAACTCTCCCCTCAATGACCCTGCCCCTCGGTGAACTCTCCCCTCCATGACCCTGCTCCTCGGTGAACTCTCCCCTCAATGACCCTGCCCCTCGGTGAACTCTCCCCTCCATGACCCTGCCCCTCGGTGAACTCTCCCCTCCATGACCCTGCTCCTCGGTGAACTCTCCCCTCCATGACCCTGCTCCTCGGTGAACTCTCCATTCAATGACCCTGCCCCTCGGTGAACTCTCCCCTCCATGACCCTGCCCCTCGGTGAACTCTCCCCTCCATGACCCTGCCCCTCGGTGAACTCTCCCTTCCATGACCCTGCCCCTCGGTGAACTCTCCCCTCCATGACCCTGCCCCTCGGTGAACTCTCCCCTCAATGACCCTGCTCCTCGGTGAACTCTCCCCTCAATGACCCTGCCCCTCGGTGAACTCTCCCCTCAATGACCCTGCCCCTTGGTGAACTCTCCCCTCAATGACCCTGCCCCTCGGTGAACTCTCCCCTCAATGACCCTGCCCCTCAGTGAACTCTCCCCTCAATGACCCTGCCCCTCAGTGAACTCTCCCCTCAATGAACTCTCCCCTCAATGACCCTGCCCCTCGGTGAACTCTCACCTCAATGACCCTGCCCCTCGGTGAACTCTCCCCTCCATGACCCTGCCCCTCGGTGAACTCTCCCCTCCATGACCCTGCCCCTCAGTGAACTCTCCCCTCAATGAACTCTCCCCTCAATGACCCTGCCCCTCGGTGAACTCTCACCTCAATGACCCTGCCCCTCGGTGAACTCTCCCCTCAATGACCCTGCCCCTCGGTGAACTCTCCCCTCCATGACCCTGCCCCTCGGTGAACTCTCCCCTCAATGACCCTGCCCCTCGGTGAACTCTCCCCTCAATGACCCTGCCCCTCGGTGAACTCTCCCCTCAATGACCCTGCCCCTCGGTGAACTCTCCCCTCCATGACCCTGCCCCTCGGTGAACTCTCCCCTCAATGACCCTGCCCCTCGGTGAACTCTCCCCTCCATGACCCTGCTCCTCGGTGAACTCTCCCCTCAATGACCCTGCTCCTCGGTGAACTCTCCCCTCCATGACCCTGCTCCTCGGTGAACTCTCCCCTCAATGACCCTGCCCCTCAGTGAACTCTCCCCTCAATGACCCTGCCCCTCGGTGAACTCTCCTCTCAATGACCCTGCTCCTCAGCAACCCAGCCCCAGCCAGAACCTGGCATCACACTCATGTCTGAGATGGGTGCCCCCCTACCCCATCACCCCCTCCAACCCCACTGCAACACCTTACTTCTGCTGACCCCTGGGGTCCATCCAGGTCTGCTCAGGAGAGAAATGTCAATGGGGAATGAAGGACCAAGAGAGCAGCTCAGGGATTTCCCAGAGTCAATAGATTTCTGGGAAGTCATAAACATTACAGGACCGCAGGAAGAAATGGACACACTGAATGGCTTATTGTTAAGAATGGGCACAGAGTGTTTCCTTCATCTTGGAGCAGAGAGCACAGCCTCAGAATAGAGTGATGTAGATTCTGATGTTTTTGATCCAAGGTTCTTTCCAAAGTCAGGAAAGAGTCACAAACAACACACACAAAATGCTGGTGGAACACAGCAGGCCAAGCAGCATCTATAGGGAGAAGCACTGTCGACGTTTCGGGCCGAGACCCTTTGTCAGCCACAAAACCTGCTGCTTCATGATCATTTTATTAAACGCTAATAGAGCAAAGGAAATGGGAGTAGAAAGATTAAAGACAAAACTAAAATGCTAAGAAAATGAAGCTTTGTGTTTAGCTATTTTATTCCACAGAGATAAGTAAAATTCCATTCAAATTTGTAGATAAGGGTTAACCAATGAGAAAAGCACTTAATCACTTAAAGTAGAACAAAATCTTCTAGAATTTTCCATAATTAAACTATGTGTACAGCCTCTAGAGGAGAATATTCAACTATTAGAAGCATGAGCTACTTACTGTTCCAGCTGTTAATTGTTAAACTGCAAAGAAAATAACGATTGAACAGTTTAATCTATGAATTAAACAGTCAGATCTGACAAGCTCTTTGACTTAAAATCATATGTTTAGAATCAATACATCTGAAAATTCAAAGGTAGAAAAAACTTAAGGTATAAAATCAAATGTCATATATTCTTCAATATTCATAAGATTATGTCATGGTTAGGTAGATTAGTAAGTACACTTATGGGTTTGAATTATTCTGTTGATGATCACCTTTAAAACAGTAAAAAGATGTAAACTATGATGAGATGCATTAGTATGAATATTGGTAGTCATTGTAAGTAAAATGAGCAAAAATATAACTACTAATATGAGACTATCCTCCACCGTGATCAGTAGTTGTTGAGTTGCTTGGAGTCGTCTGGCTGGTTAGTGTTTTTCTCACTGTAGCCCAGCAGTGTAGGCACTGTGAGCATGAGGTTAGTACCACATTAACCACAGCACTTGTTGTCTTCCTTGGGTAACACTTAGCCCCATTGCAGTGATTGGCATATATCCACTTAATTAGATCTACTTTCACCGCTGTTGGAATTAATGACACTTGATAAGGGCCTTCCCATCAAACTCCTGGTGGATTCTTATACTGGTTTTTAATCAGGACCCACTCAACAGGAAACAGGGTGTGTCCTCCTCTACTCAGTTGACAGAAACCTGTTGAGAAGCAGACTGGACAGCTCGAGTTAGTGTCACACAAGAGTTAACTAAACTCTCTGACATAATGTGTATATCAGCTTCCCTGAGATCGAGGACTCCCAGCAGTGACAAAGGATGTCCTGTTACACCTGAAACAGGCTTAGTTTAGTTTTCTTGTTCAGGGTTGCTCTGAAGCTACACAAGATCATAGGAAGAGCTGTAGGCCATGGTGTGCCTTCCTCAGTCAGAGTGTTTGATGGCTCCAAATTCGCTTGGCTTGTCCTGATGACTCTGGGTGATGTGGACAAGGGAAAGACCATCAGTCAACATAATTCCTGACCAACACTCCCAGTGAAATGTCTTCTCTGGTCAGCATCAATGTGACATGGCAATCCCCATCTCAGTTCCCTCTGCTGTCTGATTTCTAAATGGCCATGACCTCACTTTTTTCAATATACGGTATTTCTGTTTTTGCACATTTTTTAATAATCTCTTCAATATATGTAATTGATTTACTTGTTTATAGAGAATGTTTTATTTTATTTATTATTTTTTTTTCTCTCTCTGCTAGATTATGTATGGCATTGAACTGCTGTTGCTAAGTTAACAAATTTCACATCACATGCTGGTGATAATAAACCTGATTCTGATTCTGAGAATATCGTCCTTGATCAGAGTTTTTGCTGTGTGAGTAATAGTGACTTTCCTTGTTGCAATAGCTTCTACCCATCTTGAAAACTTGTCTGCTATTACTAGTACATCTGAGTATCCTGGTCCAGGACACTTGGATAAAGAAATGTCCGTCACCTGTGAATGCAAACATGGACCGAGTGCGGCAGAAGCACTCAACTGTGGAGTCTTTTCCTCTGCTCTGGGGTTCATTTTCGGGCATGTCATACATTATTTGTCAAGCTTGTGCCCTGAACGATGGATTACACCACCACTGGGAGAACCTGTCGATCACCTTTTCCTCCCCAGTGTGTTCCAGGGAATGTACCTGCTGTGCCAGATAAGTTTACAACTTAGTTGAGCCTGCTAGTCTATGACATATTCCATCACGGTTTAAATTGTGACCATTCTCCATCCAGAACCGCTTTTCCTGTATGGAGCACTGGATTTGCATTACTCTGTTACCTTGTATGTTTCAGAAATCACTGGACTCTGGCATGGTGCCAGAGGACTGGAAAATTGCAAATGTCACTCCACTCTTTAAGAAAGGAGGAAGGCAGCAGAAAGGAAATTATAGATCAGTTAGTCTGACCTCAGTGGTTGGGAAGATGTTGGAGTCAATTGTTAAGGATGAGGTGATGGAGTACTTGGTGACACAGGACAAGATAGTACAAAGTCAGCATGGTTTCCTTCAGGGAAAATCCTGCCTAATGAACCTGTTGGAATTCTTTGAGGAGATTACAAATGGGATAGATAAAGGGGACGCAGTGGATGTGTATATTTGGACTTCCAAATGGGCTTTGACAAGGTGCCACACATGAGGCTATTTACTAAGTTAAGATCCCATGGTATTACAGGAAAGTTATTAACATGGTTAGAACATTAGCTGATTGGTAGGAGGCAGTGAGTGGGAATAAAAGGATCCTTTTCTGGTTGGCTGCCAGTGACTAGTGGTGTTCTGTGGGGTCAGTGTTGGGACCACTTCTGTTTATGAATGACTTAGATGATGGAATAGATGGCTTTGTTGCCAAGTTTGCAGATGATACAAAGATTGGTGGGGGGGGGGGGCAGGTAATGTTGAGGAAACAGGTAGGATGCAGAAGGGCCTGGACAGATTAGGAGAATGGGCAAGAAAGTGGCAAATGAAATACAATGTTGGAAAATGCATGGTCATGCACTTTGGTAGTTGAAATAAATGTGTGGAATATTTTCTAAACAGGGAGAAAATCCAGGAATCTGAGATGCAGAGGGACTGGGGAGTCCTTGTGCAGAACACCCTGAAGGTTAACTTGCAGGTTGAGTTGGTGGTGAGGTAGGCAAATGCCATGTTAGCATTCATTTCAAGAGGTCTAGAATACAAGAGCAGGGATGTGATGCTGAGGCTTTAAAATGCACTGGTGAGGCCTCACCTTGAGTATTGTAAACAGTTTTGGGCCTTTCATCTTAGAAAAGATGTGCTGGCATTGGAGAGGGTCCAGAGGAGGATCACAAGGATGATTCCGGGAATGAAAGGGTTATCATATGAGGAATGTTTGATGACTCTGGGTCTGCACTCGCTGGAATTCAGAAGGATGAGGGCAGGGTCTTGTTGAAACCTTTCAAATGTTGAAAGGCCTAGACAGTAGATGTGGAAAGGATGTTTCCCATGGTGGGAGAGTCTAGGACAAGAGGGCACGGTCTCAGGATAGAAGAACGCCCTTTCAAAACAGAGATGCGGAGAAATTCCTTTTGCCAAAGGATAGTGAATTTGTGGAATTTGTTGCCACATGCAGCTGTGGAGGCCAGGTTGTTGGGTGTATTTAAGGCAGAGATTGATAGGTTCTTGATTGGACATGACATCAAAGGTTATAGGGAGAAGGCCGGGAATTAGGGTTGAGGAGGAGGTAGAAAAAGGGTCAGGCATGATGAAATGGTGGAGCAGACTCGATGGGCCACATGGCCTAATTCTGCTCCTATGTCTTATGGTTGTATGTTCGTCTATGATACAGAGTTCAACTTTTTTCTATAATTCGAGTTCTCTGGTTCACTGAATATGTTCCTGGTACTGAATTTATTTCCTTTAACCATATAACAATCACAGCACGGAAACAGGCCATTCCGGCCCTCCTAGTCCGTGCCGAACTCATTAATCTCACCTAGTCCCACCTACCCGCACTCAGCCCATAACCCTCCACTCCTTTCCTGTCCATATACCTATCCAATTTTACCTTAAATGACACAACTGAACTGGCCTCTACTACTTCTACAGGAAGCTCATTCCACACAGCTATCACTCTCTGAGTAAAGAAATACCCCTCGTGTTTTCCTTAAATTTTTGCCCCCTAACTCTCAAATCATGTCCTCTTGTTTGAATCTCCTCTACTCTCAATGGAAACAGCCTATTCACGTCAACTCTATCTATCCCTCTCAAAATTTTAAATACCTCGATCAAATCCCCCCTCAACCTTCTAAGCTCCAATGAATAGAGACCTAACTTGTTCAACCTTTCTCTGTAACTTAAGTGCTGAAACCCAGGTAACATCCTAGTAAATCGTCTCTGCACTCTCTCTAATTTATTGATATCTTTCCTATAATTCGGTGACCAGAACTGTACACAATATTCCAAATTTGGCCTTACCAATGCCTTGTACAATTTTAACATTACATCCCAACTTCTGTACTCAATGCTCTGATTTATAAAGGCCAGCGTTCCAAAAGCCTTCTTCACCACCCTATCTACATGAGACTCCACCTTCAGGGAACTATGCACTGTTATTCCTAGATCTCTCTGTTCCACTGCATTCCTCAATGCCCTACCATTTACCCTGTATGTTCTATTTGGATTATTCCTGCCAAAATGTAGAACCTCACACTTCTCAGCATTAAACTCCATCTGCCAACATTCAGCCCATTCTTCTAACCGGCATAAATCTCCCTGCAAGCTTTGAAAACCCACCTCATTATCCACAACACCTCCTACCTTAGTATCATCGGCATACTTACTAATCCAATTTACCACCCCATCATCCAGATCATTTATGTATATTACAAACAACATTGGGCCCAAAACAGATCCCTGAGGCACCCCGCTAGTCCACCGGCCTCCATCCCGATAAACAATTATCCACCACTACTCTCTGGCATCTCCCATCTAGCCACTGTTGAATCCATTTTATTACTCCAGCATTAATACCTAACGACTGAACCTTCTTAACTAACCTTCCATGTGGAACTTTGTCAAAGGCCTTGCTGAAGTCCATATAGACTACATCCACTGCCTTACCCTCGTCAACATTCCTCGTAACTTCTTCAAAAAATTCAATAAGGTTTGTCAAACATGACCTTCCACGCACAAATCCATGCTGGCTACTCCTAATCAGATCCTGTCTATCCAGATAATTATAAATACTATCTCTAAGAATACTTTCCATTAATTTACCCACCACTGATGTCAAACTGACAGGTCTATAATTGCCAGGCTTACTTCTAGAACCCTTTTTAAACTATGGAACCACATGAGCAATACGCCAATCCTCCGGCACAATCCCCGTTTCTAATGACATCTGAAAGATCTCCGTCAGAGCTCCTGCTATCTCTACACAAACTTCCCTCAAGGTCCTGGGGAATATCCGGTCAGGACCCGGAGATTTATCCACTTTTAAATTTCTTAAAAGCGCCAGAACTTCCACCTCTTTAATTGTCATAGGTTCCATAACTTCCTTACTTGTTTCCCACACCTTACACAATTCAATATCCTCTCCTTAGTGAATACCGAAGAGATCGTTCAAAATCTCTCCCATCTCCCTCGGCTCCACACATAGCTGACCACCCTGATTCTCTAAGGGACCAATTTTATCCCCCACTATCCTCTTGCTTTTTATATAATTGTAGAAACCTTTCGGATTTACTTCCACCTTATTTGCCAAACCAAACTCGTATCTTCTTTTAGCTTTTCTAATCTCTTTCTTAAGATTCCTTTTACATTCTTTATATTCCTCGAGCAATTCCTTTACTCCATGCTGCCTATATCTATTGTAGACAACCCTCTTTTTCTGAACCAAGTTTCTAATATCCCTTGAAAACCATGGCGCTTTCAAACCTTTAACCTTTCCTTTCAACCTAACAGGAACATAAAGATTCTGTACCCTCATAATTTCACCCTTAAATGACCTCCATTTCTCTATTACATCCTTCCCATAAAACAACTTGACCCAATCCACTCTCTCTAAATCCCTTCACATCTCCTCAAAGTTAGCCTTTCTCCAATCAAAAATCTCAACTCTAGGTCCAGTCCTGTCCTTCTCCATAATTATATTGAAGCTAATGCTATTGTGATCACTGGACCCGAAGTGCTCCCCAACACATACATCTGTCAACTGACCTATCGCATTCCCTAACAGGAGATCCAACACTGCCCCATCTCTAGTCGGTACTTCTATGTATTGTTGCAAAAAACTATCCTGCACACATTTCACAAACTCTAAATCATCCAGCCCTTTTACAGTATGGGCTTCCCAGTCTATGTGTGGAAAATTAAAATCTCCCACAATCACCACCTTGTGTTTACTACAAATATCTGCTATCTCCTTACACATTTGCTCTTCCAACTCACGCTCCCCATTAGGTGGCCTATGATACACTCCTATCAGTGTTACTACACCTTTCCCATTCCTCAATTCCACCCAAATAGTCTCCCTAGAGAAGCTCTCTAATCTATCCTTCCAAAGCACCGCCATAAGATTTTCTCGGACAAGCAATGCAACACCTCCTCCTCTGGCCCCTCCTACTCTATCACACCTGAAGCAACTAAATCTAGGAATATTTAGTTGCCAATCACACCCTTCCTGCAACCATGTTTCACTAATAGCTACAACATCATAATTCCAGGTATCAATCCACGCTTTAAGCTCATCCACCTTTCTTACAATGCTCCTAGCATTAAAATAGATACATTTAAGATACTCTCCACCTCCTCCTCTCTTTTCATCCCTAACAATGCATTCAAATTTATTATCCTTTTCTTTCTTCTCCCCTACATCTTTGGGCTGAGCGCATCCCTTCTCCATCACCTGCCTTTCCTCCCTCACACATTGTCTACTTACTTGCTCTACTGGTGAACTAACCTCCTCTCCCATAGTTTCCTCAAATTGATTTCCGCCCCCCCCCCATCTTACTAGTTTAAAGTCTGCCCTGTAGCCCTAGCAAACCTCCCCGCTAGGATATTGGTCCCCCCAGGATTCAAGTGTAACCTGTCCTTCTTGAACAGGTCACGACTGCCTCAGAAGAGGTCCCAATGATCCAGAAACTTTAAACCCTGCCCCCTGCTCCAATCCCTCAACCACGCATTCATCCTCCACCTAATTCCATTCCTACTCTCACTGTCGCGTGGCACAGGCAGTAATCCCGAGATTACTACCTTTGCGGTCCTTCTTCTTAACTGCCTTCCTAACTCGCTATACTCTCGTTTCAGGACCTCTTCCCCTTTCCTACCTATGTCATTGGTACCTACATGTACCAGGACCTCTGGCTCCTCACCCTCCCACTTCAGGATATCTTGGACACGATCAGAAACGTCCCGGACCCTGGCACCAGGGAGGCAAACTACCATCCGGGACTCCCGATCACCTCCACAGAACCGCCTGTCTGAACCCCTGACTATCGAGTCCCCTATTACTATAGTCCTCTTTCTTCTATCCCTACCCTTCTGAGCTACAGGCCGTCCTCTGTGCCGGAGGCCCGGCCACTGTCACTTCCTCCAGGTAGGCTGTCCCCCCCAACAGTACTCAAACATGAGTACTTATTGTCAAGGGGTACAGCCACTGGGGTACTCTCTAGTACCTGCCCCTTCCCCTTCCTGACCGTGACCCACCTATCTGCCTCCCGTGGCCCCGGAGTGACCACCTGCCTGTAACTCCTCTCTATCACCTCCTCACTCTCCCTGACCAGGCGAAGGTCATCGAGCTGCAGCTCCAGTTCCCTAACTCGGTCCCTCAGGAGCTGCAGTTTGGCTCACCTAGCGCAGATGTGGACGTCCGGGAGGCTCGGAGACTCCAGGATCTCCCATCTGACATTGAGAACAACAAGCTGCCCTCACACTCATACTTCCCGAATAACTGAAAATAACAAGGAGAACTACTTAAAAGATAAGCCTACTGTGCCCTCTGAGCCCAAGCCCTACACTCTGCTCCTGGCTCACTCCGCTGCCTGCAAACGAAGCTGCCCGCTGCTTAAGGCTGCGTTCTTTTTATATCTTCCCTCCTTCCCAGGCCTCCTTCATGCGCCTGCGCAGTCCCGCCTCTCAGAACTCCGATCTGAGAAGCAATTTGAAAATGGCCGCCGCCACACTTCCTCTCAAAGCCTCGCTGTCCTCTTCCAAAAGAGCAGTTGTGAGCTTTCTTGTGATGCCCTTTCTGGCAATTTCAGCCGTGAAAGCATTTCAATGGCTTTCCATTGCAGTCACTTTGGGGTAACCTTTACATTTTAACTCAGCAACTTCTGACAGCAGTTGTACCACATCCATGAGTTCTCGTACTCATTGGCCATTCTTGACTGGACTGAAAGAAATCCTTGTTGTCTCCATAAATTTCCAAAGTCATGAACGACACTGATAACATATTGAGAATCAGTGTTGATATTAGCTGATCTTCTCTCGGCCAACTCACGGACTTCAATTAAAGTTTTCAGTTCTGCCTATTGCACTGAGGTACAGTACCTGGAGCCACACTTCCTGATGGCACCACTTCAGATTCAGAAACAACAGCCCATCCAGCCATTCGAATTCCTCTCTCAATCACTGAGGGGCTATCAGGGTACAGAGTCAGATCTGGGTTTGATTAAGGCATTTCTTTGTAATAATTTGTATCTTCTTGGCAGGTTACTGTGCTCGCACAGTCACGATCATCATGGTCCTCCATGCCTGATGGTAACAGTGCAGCTGGATTCGCAGTCGCTCATTCAATGATGACATTAGATGCCTTAAGAACAGTAAAGCACTTGGACCATTGAGAAGTTGTTACTTGGGAGGCCCTATTCATAGTTGGTGAAGTATGTACTGAATGTGGAAACCAAACATTTAAAATTTGATGAAGCACCATTCTGGAAACTCCCATGACTGCTCATGAACACAGACCCCATCATAATGCGATGTTATCCATTTCGGGATAGTAATAACCAATAAGACACTGTCGCTCCACATGTTCTTGAGTTAAAACTACCATCATATACCATGTTTTTCATTTACATACAGGGTAAATGGTTTACCCATATCCGGGATTCCTAATACATGTGCAGTACACAATGCCAAATTAAAGTTGGAAAAATTTCCAGTTGTTCTTCATTAAGACCATAAGACATAGGAGCAGAATTGGGTCATCTGGCCCATCGAGTGCTTACTGTCTTTCAGTAGATTGTTGAGTGGCTGAGCAATTTCAGCATATGAATCGGCCCATGCTTTTTTTGTAGTTGCATAAACCCAGAGAAGACCAGAGCTGCTGATGCCTGATCCTGTGATTTCCTGTTTATCTTGGGAAATTTTCTGTTCCAAGCAAATTACTTCATGTAATTGTGCCTTGTCTAGACTCACTTTGTGCTCTTTAGAGGATAGGAAGCTGAGCAAATAAAGCACACCTTGTTCATGCTGGTCTGCATCCTTGGATGCAATCAGGGCTTCACCCACAAACCCCTGGTTGGTAAGTCCCTCAGACGTTGTCTCAAAGCTGCACAACAGTCCCAGTCTGGCGGCCTCATTCACTGATATTGAATGTTGACCATCAACTGTAAAAGCCAACCATAGTTGACATTCAGGCACCTGTAGCACGGACCAGAAACCATTGGTCAAATCAGTAACTTGTGTGATTGCTTCCGAGTATTGAAAGTAGTTGTTGAAACAATGTTATCTTGTCAGTATATTGATTAGAAACTCGGTAATCCACTGTCAGTCTCCGAGTACCATTCATTTTCCTGACACATAGACTGGCCTGTTGGGCCTGTTGTGAGTCTCAGTATGAATCCCTCACTCCTCCAGCCTGTTGGCAACAGGGAAAATGCCTCCTATAGATGCGCTACTCAGAGGATACTGCTTCGTACAAAGTGGCGTCTTCCCAGTAAACGCAACCGGATTTATTTCCAGCACACCACAGTTGTTTTTATCTCTCAAACATATGGCATGATTGGTTAATTCAGATTGGGCCATTCGAAACAGCTTTTACTCAAGGATTCTAAAGTTAACAAGATACTCATCCCAAGAAGAGGCTGTGAGACATCCCCCACCCAGAACTGTATTTCTTGTAGGTGAGGATCGATATGTACTTTAACCGATACACTTCTGATCGGTGTAATTCTGTCCTCCTACACCATGTGCACACTTACTGATATCAGCCAGTAGTACTTTGTTCCTTTGGGCAACAGATTTGTTTATAGATGTTAGCTCAGCTCCTGTATCCAATACAAATTCAACACACTCATTTCCAATTAATAGGTCAACATATTAGCTAGCTGACTGGCTTTGGCTCGATCTAGGCAAGCAAGGGCTATTGGGAAAGACCGAGTCACTTTGTTTTGTCTGTGACCATGTGACCATTGTTGAAACCATCTCAACAACTTTGAATTTTCTGAATTTTGTGAGGCAGAGGATTCAGCTTGCTGATGAGCTGGTTCCTGTTGTCTTGAAGGCCAATGCCCACTCTGACCACAGAAGTGACACTGTGGCTCTGGCCAATGGGACCCAGACGGAGACGGCCGTGACGTGTACAGTGAGCTCCAGTCCAGTTTCTTCAGTTGGTTAGTAGTCTACCAACCACTAACTATGCCAGAATGACTTACAGTTCAAGCAGATAATAAATTGTTAAACTTCAAATAACAAATAAACAGTTGTATCCCACAGAGATGCCCACTCAGCAGAGAGATGAGGAGAAATTTCTTTAGCCAGAGGGTGGTGAATCTGTGGAATTCACTGCCACAGATGGCTGTGGAGGCCAAGGCATTCATTTAAAATGGAAATTGATTGGCTCTTGATTAGTCAGGGCATCAAAGGCTTCAGGGAGAAGATGGGAGAACGGGGTTGAGAGGGATAATAAATCAGCCATGATGGAATGGAGGAGCAGACTCAATGAACCAAATAGCCTGATTCTGCTCCTGTTCTCCAAAGGTGTTATGGCCACAGGGTTGGGAAGAAGGCAGTGAGCTTGGGGTGGGGTAAGCACTTCCTCAGCTATGTGGGGCAGAGTGTCTCCAAACAGAGCCTGCCTCCACATACCCCACTCCCCTCCCTCAGCCCCTGGGGCCGAGCTGTGCAGCCAGGTTCCTGAGAGCGAGGCTCCCCTGCTGAAGTTTCTTCTGAAACTCCTCTTGAGCATCTTTTGCCCGTCGATGGATTTCCTCCTCCGCACTCTGACATTTCCCCTTGATGCTCTTGAGCTTGTAGTCCATTCCCTCCTGGGCCAGGACATCGAGCAGGTCTTTCAATGGGACCTTCAGGTAGTTATCATAAATCATGTTAAATGTTTCTGCCATTGTGCACAGGAGGGCTACGATGGTGTCTGCCTGGGACATCTGATCCTGGAACACCATTGCCTGTGGACTGGCTCCATACCCCCCCCCGCCCGCCTTCTCCAATATCTTCTGACAATCTCCCACCAATTTGGGGATGAGCTGGATGAAGCCGATAGCCTGTGACCAATTGGATCTGATCCCTTCCAGCAGCTCCATCTCTTTAGACATCAGCAGTAGGGTCGAGCTGAGATCCAGCTCCTCTGCCTGTTGGGTGGTGAGATCCCCAGACAGCTTTGCACTCTGTTTGCTCAGATTTTCCACTTTGAGGCGATGTTGCTCATACTTTTCCCCAGCTTCGTCCAGCTGGACTTGGATTGACTTGATCTTCTCTGCCGCCTTCTTTTCTACCTCATCCAGTAAGGCTCTCAGAGCAGAACTGGAATCTTTGTTCTTCAGGGCAGAGATCTCGTTTAGGATGAACTTGGCCACTTTCCCGACCTCCGACACTAGAATGATAGGGTTGACCACTGTGCCCAGGAGGTCCAGCAACTGAGGTAAATTCTGAGTAAATTTTGTCACCCCCTCCTCAATCAGAGCATCAGTAAAAGCCCGAGACCTGACCTCATTCAGTTCTTCCATGATCCTCTCCCGCTCCAGGGAAACTCGGCTCCACTCCTCCTCTAGTGTTTCTTTCTCTGCAGTGACAGTCTCGATGCTCTGCCGTGTTTGGTCCAGGGCTCTCTGTACGTCCTGGAGCTGAACCTGAGTGCAGCTCTGGGTCTTTGAGCACCTCTCCAGTATCTCAGCCAGCTGCTGGTTGAGGGAGGAGAGCTCCACCTCCACATCTCGTGCAGCGTCCCCGAACTTTTTAATGCTTTTCTCCATCCTCGCCACATTCCGGGGGAGGTTCGCGCCCTCACCGGGCTCCTCCCTCACCATCTTTAAGAGGTGTCGCATGTCCTTACAATTGCTGTGGATTTTGCGCATGTTGTTATGGATTGATTGGAAGGAGTTTGGAGCTTTTAGACAAATGTCCAGGAGGTTTCCTTGGAAGGTCTTGGGGTTCTCTGAACTCTGAGGGTCCTGAAGAAAAGGAAAGTCCTTCCCGCTCTTCGCCTGAAGCACCAGGTCAGCGAGAATGGCGACAGAGGTGGACATTGGTGTCAAAACCATCTCCCAGTTGATCTGGGTCTGAACTGTCAGACGGAAGCTCTCAGACACCAGCTCCTGCACCCCCGACATTTTGGCACCTCCTGTAACCAAATCAGTCATTGCAAAGTGTCACACGTGAACAGTAATTCAGCTTCAGTACAGAGTATGGACAGGTCAGCACAGGAAAGCAGACATACAGAGTCTTACAGCACTACAGCACAGAGACAAACAATTCAGCCCATCTAGTTTATCATGCATACCACTTTCTCTTTCTTAGTCGTTTCCTCAATCTCTCAAAAACCATGGATCCCCAAGTTCTCCCACTTACCAAACACACCATCACTAGAAAATGACCTGTCCCAATGCACACTTGAGATATCCTTGCTGATAGCATCAAAATTGGCCTTACTCCAATTTAGAATCTCAACCCGAGCACCACATCTATCCTGAGAGTCACAGAAAATAGCAATACAAAAAACGTCCTTTGGCTGATATTGCCCATGCCAGACCATTTTAAACTGCTTCCTCCCATCGACCTGGAGTGGATCATAGCCCTACCATCCATGTAGCTATCCAAACTCCTCTGAAACATTGAAATTAAAATTGCATTCAAAACTTGTGTTGGCAGCTCATAACACTTCAACTGCAGATTTTTAGAGAAGCTTGAGATTGTGCCCACTAGGCGAAAGATAATTCTGGGTTGGGTGTTGTGTAATGAACCAGATTTGATTAGGGAGCTTAACGTAAAGGAATCCTTAGGAGGCAGTGATCATTATATGATAGAGTTCATCCTGCAGTTTGAGAAGGTAATCTAGCCAATAATATCAAAGAAAATACCAAAAGTTTTTCCAGATATATAACGAGTAAAAGAGAGAATGAAAGTAGATATCTGTCTGCTGGAAATGTAGTAATGGGAACAAAGAAATGGCAGATGAACTTTGTGTATTTTGTGTCAGTCCTCACTGTGGAAGACAATAGTAATATGCCAGAAATTAGTGTGTGTCAGGGGACAGGAGTGAGTACAGCTGGTATTACCAAGGAAAAAGGACTTGGGAAGCTGGAAGGTCTGAAGGTAAATAAGTTATGTGGACCAGATGAACTACCAACTAGGGCTCTGAATGAGGATAGTGTCTTCCACAGTGAACACTGACGCAAGTACCTATCCAGTTCGTCCACCATTTCCTTGTCCCCCGTGACTACTTCTTCAGCATAATTTTCCAGTGGTCTGATATCTACTCTTGCCCCTCTTCTGCACTTTATGCATCTACAGAAGCTCTTGGTATCCTCTTTAATATTGTTGGCTAGCTTATCTTCTTATTCCATCTTTTCCTCCTTTATGACTTTTTTAGTTGCCTTCTGTTGATGTTTAAAAGCTTCCCAACCCTCTATTGGGTTTAAAAGCTTCCCAACCCTCTAACTTCCCACTATTTTTTGCTCTGTTATATGCCCTCTCTTTGGGTTTTATGCTGTCCTTAACGTCCCTTATCAGCCACATTGCCTACCTTTGCCATTTGAGAACTATTTCTGTGGGACATATCCATCCTGCACCTTGTGAACTATTCCCAGAAACTTCAACCATCTCTGCTATCATCCCTGCCAGTATCCTCCTCCAATCCAGCTGGACAAGCTCCTCTCTCTTGCCTCTGTAATTCACTTTATTCCATTGCAATACTGATACATATGAGTTATGCTTCTCTCAAATTGCAATATGAATTCAACTGGATTATTGTGAGCAGTTTTGGATCTTTTATCTGAGAAAAGATGTGCTGGTGCTGGAGAGAGTCCAGAGGAGGTTCACACGAATAATCCAGGGAATCAAAGGATTAATGTATGAGGAGTATTTGATTCTTCTCGGCCTATACTTTCTGGAATTTCAAAGAATAAGTGGGAATCTCATTGGAACCTACTAGATATTGAAAGGCCTGGGTAGAGTGCATGTGGAGAGGATGTTTCCTGTAGTGGGTGAGTCTAGTACCAGAGGGCACAGCCTCAGAATTGAGGGATGTCTATTTGGAACAGAGATGTGGAGGAAATGATTTGTTAATTGTTGGAGAATCTGCAATGTTTCTGAAGGCACCATCAATCTAATGAAGCTAAGGAAATATTAGGGAAGAACATACTATCCTTATCTGGGGCAGTGCAGGGTCAAATAACAGTCCTATCCCAGTGTGGTAATTCTCACTTTCTGAGGTGGCCCAGTGAGCAGATGGTCTTGGGGTAGATCTTCATCTCTGAGTACAGTAGCTTATTACCATCTTCTACAGTCAGGCAATCAAATCAGAAGCAGGCCATTCAGTCTGCAGTGCTGTCCACTGCACTGCACTAGCACCATCCAGAGACAGAGAAGCAGTTTCAGCGACAGGTTACTATCGATGCAATGCTCCTCAGACAGGATGAAGAGGTCAATACTCCCCAATGCCATTAGGCTTTACAATTCTACCACCAGGACTTAAGAACTTTTTAAAAGCTATTATTAATGCTTTTTGAGATAGTGATTTAGATGCATATCATATTCTTTACTGAGTTAAGCATTGTATGTAATTAGTTTTGCTACAACAAGTGTATGGGACATTGGAAAAAAGTTGAATTTCCCCATGGGGATGAATAAAGTATCTATCTATCTATCTAAACTACTCCAGCTGAGGGCCCCATTACCCTGGCCACGGACCAACACGTTGGATGCTGGAAATCTGAAATAAACATACAGAATGTCCCCCTATAATTCCAGTTTAAACCCCACCATGTAGGATTAACAAACCTTCATGCTAGGATATTAGTCCCCTTCCAATTCAGGTGCAAACCATCCCTCTGTACAGGTCCCACCTTCCCTGGAAGAGAGCCCAATGATCTAAAAATCTTATGTCCTCCCTCCTACACCAACTCCTTCACCACATATTAAACTGTATAATTTTCCTAGTTCTGGCCTCACTAACACACGGCACAGGTAGCAATCCTGAGATCCCAACCCTGGATGTCCTGCCCTTTAACTTAGCACCTAACTCCCTGAACTCCCTTTGCAGAACCTCATCACTCACCCTACCCATGTCATTGGTACCTACATGGACCATGAGTTCTGGCTGTTCACCCTCCCACTTAAGAATGCTGAGGACTTGATTCGAGATACTCTGCACACTGACACTCAGAAGGCAACATACCATCCAGGAATCTCGTTCTGTTTCCCTAACTAACAAATCCCCTATCAGCACAGTGTGCCTTTCCTCCCTCCTGCCCTTCTGAGTCAGAGCCAGACAGTGGCAGAGACCTAATCACTGTGTCTTTCCTCTGTTAGATCATCCGCCAGCCGTATCCAAAGTAATATACCTGTTGTTGAGGGCTATGGCCACAGGGATACTCTAAACTGGCTCCTTAACCCCTTTCCCCTTCCTGACAGTTTCCTGTGTCCTGCACCTGGGTCCTCTATCACCCCCTCAGCCTCTCAAATGACTTTAAGTTGATCCAGTTCCAGCTCCAACTCCTTAATGTGGGTTGTTAGAAGCTGCAGCTGGACGCACTTC
This sequence comes from Hemitrygon akajei, assembly GCF_048418815.1. Taxonomy (NCBI): domain Eukaryota; kingdom Metazoa; phylum Chordata; class Chondrichthyes; order Myliobatiformes; family Dasyatidae; genus Hemitrygon; species Hemitrygon akajei. Next base: position 3,295,212 of record NC_133130.1, read on the forward strand.
TCCCAGTTGTAGCCATCAGGACACTGGAGGTCTCCCTGCCTTCCCACATCAGCAAGAGATCCCACTATCCTGTCTGCCATCTCCACTGTCCCAGCAGAGCAAACGTGACGAATGAGGAGAAGAAACTCTGCCTACAGCTTTATTTTGCCTTCTCGGAATGATGCCTCGAAGAGCTAAACCCTCAAAATCTCCAACTCTGTCTACTCCATCGATGGCCACTTTGCTTCCCTCTGCCTTACTTTAATTTGTTCTTGCTAATCAATCCCAAACGTTGAATTTCAGCTGCTTAAAAAATTGCCACGAGTCAGTCCCTTTTCTAGTCATTATCCTGCTCCTAACATTAAAATACACACACTTCAAACTATCCCACCCATCATATCTGTTATTTCAGTTTTGCCTTTCATCTGACATCTACCTTCTTATCCAATCCTTCCCATACTGTGGGGCTCCAGTTCCCAGACCCCTGCAAAATTAGCTGAAATTCTCTCAAGTATCATTAGAAACACAGAAAACCTACAGCACAATACAGACCTTTTGGCCCACAAAGCTGTGCTGAACATGTCCTTACCTTAGAACTACCTAGGGTTACCTACAACCCTCTATTTTTCGAAGCTCCATGTATCCAACCAGGAGTCTCTTAAAAGACCCTATCATATCTGCCTCCACCACTGGCGGCCCATTCCACGCACTCACCACTCTCTGCGTTAAAAAAAACTTACCTCAACATCTCCTCTGTACCTAACACTAACATTAGCAAACCTCCCAGCCAAGAAATTAGTTCTCCTCCAGTGAGAGATGAAACCCATCCCTCTTGTACAGGTCACCCCTTTCCCCAGAAAATGTTCCAATGATCCAAGAACTTGAAACTCTGCCTCTGCACTATCTCCTCAATCACTCATTCATTTGTGCTATCACGTCGTTCCTACCCGTGGCTCAGGGAGGAATCTGGACACTACTACCTTACAGGTCCTTCTCCTCAGCCTCCTTCCTAACTCTATATACTCACTGCACAGGGCCTCTTCCCATTTTCTGCCTTTGTTACTAGTACCAATATGCTCCGTGACCTCTGGCTGTTTCCCCCCCTCCCCCATGAGAATATCCTGAAGCTGCTATGATACATCATGGACCCTAGCACTGGGAAGCAGCACACCATCCCGCTGTCACTTTTGTGGCCAGAGATCTCCTTTCTGTCCCCCTAACTATTGAGTCCCCTATCACTCGCGTACTGCCTGACTTTACCCTTTCCTGCTGAGTCTCAGAGCCACTGGACTGTCTGCTGCCACTGTACCCTGATAGGTCAACCCCCCACCCCCGGCAGTTTCCATAGAGGGGAAAGGTCACAGGGAACCTGCAGTGATGCTAACACCCCAGACTTCTGGTGCGTACTCGTCCTCGTCTACTGTACTCTGAGTGTGACCACCTCTTCAGAAGTCTCAACTATAATGATCTGAGCACATCCAACGCCAGCTCCAACTCCTTGCCCAATGCTTTATAAACAGTAGTATAAAGTCAGTTCTCTGATGGACAGGAAGCCCGTATAGTGATGAGTTCTACTTTCTTGGTCTCAGTGAGGACTCTAGCAGCAGTGCTCTGAATGAGAAAAGGCTGTCAGAGGGACCTTTTACAGAGACCTGTGAAAACACCATTACCAGGGTCAACCCTACTAAAAATAAATGCATTGACTATTTTTTCTGGATCATCCTGACACATAAGCCCTTTAACTCTCACACTATTTTTAAGATGATAGTAGGCTGACTTTGTAATTGTCTTAATGTGGCAGTTAAAAGTTAAGTCAGAGTCCATCACAACACAAAGGTTTCCGGTCTGTGATGACAGGGATTCTAAGTAAGCTCCAACTTTTAATTGTTACTTTTTGGCACCAAAAACAATCATTTCAGTTTACTCTTTAACTGGAGGAAATTTTGGCTCATCCAATTGGTGAATTGTTCAATACAATTTTTTAATGATTGTATGGGACCACAGTCACTTGATGACATTGTTGTATGAATCTGAGTGTCATTCACATAATTAACTTAGAACATAGAATAGTACAGGCCATTCGGCCCACAATGTTGTGCTGACCCTTAAACCCTGCCTCCCATATATCCCCCCTCTATATACCTGTCTAGTAGTCTCTTAAACTTCACTAGTGTATCTGCCTCCACCACTGACTCAGGCAGTGCATTCCACACACCAACCACTGTCTGAGTGAAAAACCTTCCTCTAATATCCCCCCTGAACTTCCCTCCCCTTAACTTAAAGCCATGTCCTCTTGTACTGAGCAGTGGTGCCCTGGGGAAGAGGCACTGGTTGTCCACTCTGTCTATTCCTCTTAATATCTTGTACACCTCTATAATGTCTCCTCTCATCCTCCTTCTCTCCAGAGAGTAAAGCCCTAGCTCCCTTAATCTCTGATCATAATCCATACTCTCTAAACCAGGCAGCATCCTGGTAAATCTCCTCTGTACCCTTTCAATGCTTCCGCATCCTTCCTGTAGTGAGGCGACCAGAACTGGAGACAGTACTTCAAGTGTGGCCTAACCAGAGTTTTATACAGCTGCATCATTACCTTGCAACTCTTAAACTCTATCCCTTGACTTATGAAAGCTAACACCCCACAAGCTATCTTAACTACCCTATCTACCTGTGAGACAACTTTCAGGGATCTGTGGACATGTACCCCCAGATCCCTCTGCTCCTCCACACTACCAGGTATCCTGCCATTTACCTTGTACTCTGCCTTGGAGTTTGTCCTTCCAAAGTGTACCACCTCACACTTCTCTGGGTTGAACTCCATCTGCCACTTCTCAGCTCACTTCTGCATCCTATCAATGTCTCTCTGCAATCTTTGACAATCCTCTACACTATCTACAACACCACCAACCTTCATGTCATCTGCAAACTTGCTAACCCACCCTTCTACCCCAACATCCAGGTCGTTAATAAAAATCACAAAAAGTAGAGGTCCCAGAACAGATCCTTGTGGGACACCACTAGTCACAACCCTCCAATCTGAATGTACTCCCTCCACCACAACCCTCTGCCTTCTGCAGGCAAGCCAATTCTGAATCCACCTGGCCAAACTTCCCTGGATCCCATGCCTTCTGAATTTCTGAATAAGCCTACCGTATGGAAAATATCTTAAGGTAAGATATTTTGTTGCTTCCCATGATCTGAATGAGAGGGAGCATGTTAAACAGAAGAGGCTCTAGTAAGGACTCAGATATGCAGCTACCAATTGAAACAAAGTAGTCCTTGTCCTGTAAATACGACTTAAACCCCTTTAGGACTGTACCGGAAAGTCCCGCCCAGTTTTCCAGTCTGTCCAGTAGTAAGCCGTGGTCAACCGTGTCAAAAGCAGCACCATGATCCAGTAAAACCAAAGATGAAATTTTACCATCACGGTTTACGCGGATCTCATTAAAAACCTTGACCAGAACAGTCTCAGTGTTCTGGTGCTGTCGAAATCCAGACTGGAAAACGTCCATACAGTTGCTTATTGGCAAAAAGCTACCACGGTGCTGAACGCTTAGGAAGGAAATCAGGAGGGCTAATAGAAAGCTGCAGAATAGAGGGGTGTCCTTTTAGAACAGCGATGAAGGGGAATTCCTTCAGTCAGAGAGTAGTGACTCTGTGGAATTCTCTGCCACGGGCAGCTGGAGGCCAGGTATTTATGTTTGTTTAAGGCAGAGGTTGATAGATTCAAGGCATGAAGGGATACGGGAAGAAGGCTGATAGTAAAATTGGATCAGACTAAATGGGCCAAATGGCCTAATTCTGCTCCTGTATTTATGGTCCTAGAGATTATGAGAGGCTTAGTGTAGACGGTGTATCTTTTTCACGGGGTGGAAATGTCTAAAACTAGAGGCATGCTTCGATCAGCCTCAAGATGGCGCTGGCGACCATCGTCAACTTTCTGTGGGCTGCAGAAAATTATTCAAGATCTCCTCTTTAGTACACTTACTTTGAATTACTTTTGCTGCAATCTGTGGTATGTAAATTTCCTCTTAACAACGGATTTCTAATCACATCAATGATCTTCCGATTTCATGATTACCTAAAGAAGGTGGACCAGTCAAGCGCGGCGCCTTGAAGGCCTATCGCCATTGCGGAAAGTGTGGCAGGAGAGGGGAAAATGAGGGAAGTACGAGACAGATATGTTCCAAATAAGAAATTTTCAAAAGAAAGAAGGACACTACCGTGGCTGACGTGTGAAGTCAGAGCCAAAGTAAAAGCAAAAGAGAGGGCATACAAGGAAGCCAAAGGTAGTGGGAAGATAGAGGATTGGGAAGCTTTTAAAAACTTGCAGAAGGAAACTAAGGTCATTAGGAAGTAAAAGATGAATTATGAAAGGAAGCTGGTGACTAATATCAAAGAAGACACTAAAAGCTTAAGTATCTAAAGGGTAAAATAGAGTCGAGGGTAGATATCGGACCAATAGAAAATGACGCTAGAGAGGTTGCAATGAGATGGCAGAGGAACTAAATACTTATTTTGCATCAATCTTCACAGTGGAAGACGTTTGCAGTATACCAGACATTCAAGAATGTCAGGGAAGTGAAGTATGTGCAGTGAAAATTACAACTGAGAAGGTGCTTAGGAAGCTTAATGGTCTGAGAGTGGATAAATCTCCTGGGCCTGATGGAATGCACCCTCAAGTTCTGAAGGAAGTAGCTGGAGAGATTGCAGAGGCATTAATGATCATCCAAGAATCGATAGATTCTGGCATTGTGCTGGATGACTGGAAAATTGCAAATGTTACTTCGCTATTTAAGAAAAGCGGGAGGCAGCAGAAAGGAAACTATAGACCTGTTCAGTGGTTGGGAAGTTGTTGGGATTGATTATTAGAGATGAGATTACGGAATACCTGGAGACACATGATAAGATAGGCCAAAGCCAGAGTAGTTTCCTGAAAGGAAAATCCTGCCTGACAAACCTACTGCAATTTTTTGAGGAAATTATGTGCAGGGTAGACAAAGGAGATGCAGTAGATGTGGTGTACTTGGATTTTCAGAAGGTCTTTGACAAGGTGCCGCACATGAGGCTGCTTAGCAAGATAAGAGCCCATGGAATTACAGGGAAGTTTCTAGCATTGGCTGGTTGGCAGAAGGAAGAGAGTGGGAATAAAGGGATCCTATTCTGGCTGGCAGCCTGTTACCAGTGGAGTTCCACAGGGGTCGGTGTTGGGACCGCTTCTTTTTACGATGTACGATATTAATGGATTTGTGGCTAAACTTGCCAATGATACAAAGATAGGGAGAGGAATGGGTAGCTTTGAGGAAACAGAGAGCCTGCAGAGAGACTTAGATAGTTTAGGGGAATGGGCAAAGAAGTGGCAAATGATGTACATTGTTCGAAAGTGTATGGTCATGCATTTCGGTGGAAGAAATAAATGGACAGACTATTATTTAGATGGGGAGAGAATTCAGAATCAGATTTATTATCACTGGCATGTGACATGAAATTTGTTAACTTAGCAGCAGCAGTTCAATGTAATACATAATCTAGCAGAGAGGAAAAAAATAAATTAAATAAAACAAAAAAAAATAATATTAAAAATAAGTGAATCAATTAGGATTCAGACTTTGGAATCCTTGTGCAAGATACCCTAAAGGTTAACCTCCAGGTTGAGTCAGTGGTGATGAAGGCAAATGCAATGTTGGCATTCATTTCTAGAGGTATAGAATATAAGAGCAGGGATGTGATGTTGAGGCTCTATAAGGCACTCGTGAGACCACACTTGGAGTATTGTGTGCAGTTTTGGGCTCCTTATTTTAGAAAGGATATACTGACATTGGAGAGGGTTCAGAGAAGATTCAGGAGAATGATTCCAGGAATGAAAGGGTTACCGTATGAGGAACATCTGGCAGCTCTTGGGCTGTATTCCCTGGAGTTCAGGAGAATGAGGGGGGATCTCACAGAAACATTCCGAATGTTAAAAGGCCTGAACAGATTAGATATGGCAAAATTATTTCCCATGGTAGGGGAGTCCAGGACATGAGGTCACAACTTCAGGATTGAAGGACGTCCATTTAGAACAGAGATGCGGAGAAATTACTTTAGTCAGAGGGTAGTAAATCTATGGAATTTGTTATCACAAGCGGCTGTGGAGGGCAAGACTTTGGGTGCAATTAAGGCAGAGATAAATAGGTTCTTAATTAGCCAGGGCCTCAAAGGGTATGGGGAGAAGGCAGGGGAGTGGGGATGACTGGAAGAATTGGATCTGCCACGATTGAATGGCAGAGCAGACTCGATGGACTGAATGGCCTACTTGTGCTCCTGTATCTTATGGTCTTAAGTAAGAATCAGGAAGGGGGAAATAACTCTACAGGGTGATTTTATAGACCCTCCCCCATAGAAACAGGAATATCAAGGAGCAGATAGGGAGGCAGATTCTGGAATGGTGCAATAAAAATAGGGTTGTTGTGATGAGTGATTTTAACTTTTCTAATTATTGTCTGGCATTTCCTTAGAGCAAGGGGTTTAGATGGGGTGGAGTTTGCTAGATGTGTTCAGGAAGGTTTCCTGATGCAATATGTAGATAAGCTAACAAGAGGAGAGGCTGTACTTGATCTGGTTTTGGGAAATGAACCTGGTCTGGTAAGAGAGCATTTTGGAGATAGTGATCACAACTCTTGCTTCTTCACCACAGCGCACGAGCCAACAATCTGGGGAAACATTTAGTTGGGGTAGGGAGAAATATGTTGCTATTGGGGAGGAACTTGTGAGCAGATGTTCTCAGGGAAATTAGGAAGGAAACATTCGGATTGACATTAGGAAGGAAATGGTGATGAGTAGACTGATGGGACTGAAGGCTGATAAATCCCCAGGTCCAGATGGTCTGCACCCTAGGGTACTAAAGGAGGTGGCCCTGGAAATTGCAGATGCATTGCTAATCATTTTCCAATGTTCCTTAGATTCAGGATGAGTTCCTGAGGATTGGAGAATGGCTAATGTTATCCCACTTTTTAAGAAAGGAGGAAGGGAGAAAACAGAGAACTATCGTCCTGTCAGCCTAACATCAGTAGTGGGGAAGATGCTAGAGTCCATTATTAAAGATGAAATAGTGGCATATCTAGATAGCAGTGATAGGATTGGGCCGAGCCAGCATGGATTTACCAAGGGCAAATCATGCTTGACTAATCTATTGGAGTTTTTCGAGGATGTAACCAGGAAGTTAGACAAGGGAGATCCAGTGGATGTAGTGTACCTCGATTTTCAGGAGGCATTTGATAAGGTCCCACATAGGAGATTGGTGGGTAAAATCAAAGCTCATGGCATTGGGGGGAAGACATTGACATGGATAGAAAACTGGTTGGCAGATAGAAAGCAAAGGGTAGTGGTGAATGGGTGTTTCTTGGAATGGCAGGTGGTGACTAGTGGGGTGCCACAGGGCTTGGTATTGGGACCACAGCTGTTTATGATTTACATCAACGATTTAGATGAAGGCATTGAGAATAACATCAGCAAGTTTGCTGATGATACTAAGCTGGGTGGCAGTGTGACATGTGATGAGGATGTTAGGAGAATTCAGGGTGACTTGGATAGGCTGGGTGAGTGGGCAGATACTTGGCAGATGACGTTTAATGTGAATAAGTGTGAGGTTATCCACTTTGGGAGTAAGAACAGGAAGGCAGATTATTATCTGAACGGTGTAGAGTTAGGTAAGGGAGAAATACAAAGAGATCTAGGAGTCCTTGTTCATCAGTCACTGAAGGTGAATGAGCAAGTGCAGCAGGCAGTGAAGAAGGCTAATGGAATGTTGGCCTTTATTACAAAGGGAATTGAGTACCAGAGCAAGGAAATCCTTTTGCATTTGTACAGGGCCCTGGTGAGACCACACCTGGAGTATTGTGTACAGTTTTGGTCTCCAGGGTTAAGGAAGGACATCCTGGCTGTAGAGGAAGTGCAGCGTAGATTCACGAGGTTAATTCCTGGGATGTCAGGACTGTTTTACACAGAGAGGTTAGAGAGACTGGGCTTGTACACGCTGGAATTAAGGAGATTGAGAGGGGATCTGATTGCAACATATAAGATTATTAAGGGATTGGACAAGATAGAGGCAGGAAATATGTTCCAGATGCTGGGAGAGTCCAGTACCAGAGGGCATGGTTTAAGAATAAGGGGTAGGTCATTTAGGACAGAGTTAAGGAAAAACTTCTTCTCCCAGAGAGTTGTGGGGGTCTGGAATGCACTGCCTCGGAAGGTAGTGGAGGCCAATTCTCTGGATGCTTTCAAGAAGGAGCTAGATAGGTATCTTATGGATAGGGGAATCAAGGGATATGGGGACAAGGCAGGAACCGGGTATTGATAGTAGATGATCAGCCATGATCTCAAAATGGCGGTGCAGGCTCGAAGGGCCGAATGGTCTACTTCTGCACCTATTGTCTATTGAAATGCACAGCAGAAATGTGGCAAATGTTCAGGGAACATTTGCATGGAGTTCTGCACAGGTATATTCTATTGAGGCAGGGAAAGGATGGTAGGTATAAGAACAACAGTGTACAAAGTAAGTAGAAAATCTAGTTAAGTAAAGAAAAGCTTACAAAGATTCAAGAAACTAACTCTAGAAAATTACAAGGGTGCCAGGAAGGAGCTCAAGAGCCAGAAGGGGCCATGAGAAGGCCTTGGCGAGCAGGATTAAGGAAAACCCCAAGGCATTCTACAAGTCTGTGAAGAGCAAGAGAATGAGCTGTGTGAGAATAGAACAAATCAGGAGCAATAGTGGAAATGTGTGCACGGAGTCGGAGGAGAGAGCAGAGGTACTTAATGAATACCAGTGAACAGGACCTTGGCATTGTGGGGATGACTTACAGCAGACTGAAAAGCTTGAGCATATAAACGTTAAGAAATAGGATGTGCTGGAGCTGTTGAAAGGTATTAAGTTAGATAAGTCACCGTGACTGCACAAGATATACCCCAAGCTACTGTTGGAAGCGAGGGAGGTCATTGCTGGGCCCATGACGATAATCTTTGCGTCATCTGTAGGGGCGGGAGAAGGTTGAAAATGTTGTTCCCTTGTTCAAGAAAGGGAGTAGAGATAACCCAAGAAATTATAGACCAGTGAGTCTTACTTCAGTGCTGGGCAAGTTGTTGGAGAAGATTCTGAGAGACAGGATTTATGAGCATTTGGAGAGACATAATCTGATTAGGGACAGTCAGCATGGCTTTGTCAAGGCAGGCCGTACCTTACAAGCTTGACGGAATTCTTTGAGGATGTAACACAACGCATTGATGAAGGTAGAGCAGGGGACGTAGTGTATATGGATTTGATAACATTCCCCACGCAAGGTTCATTCAGAAAGTAATGAGGCATGGTATCCAAGGAGACCTTGCTTTGTAGATCCAGAATTGGCTTGTCCACAGAAGGCAAAGGGTGGTTGTAGATGGTTTGTATTCTGCATGGAGGTCAGTGACCAGTGGTGTTCCGCAGGGATCTGTTCTGGGACCCCTCCTCTTTGTGATTTTTATAAATGACAGGATGAACAAGTAGAAGGGTGGGTTCGTAAGTTAGTAACGCAAAAGTTGGGGGTGTTGTGGATACTCTGCAGGGGTCAGAGGTTACAGCGGGACATCGACAGGATGCAGAACTGGGCTGAGAAGTGGCAGATGAACTTCAACCCAGATAAGTGTGAAGTGGTTGTTTTGGTAGGTCATATTTGAAGACAGAGTGGTCCATTTCTGCTCCTATATCTTAAGGTCTTAAAATATATTAATGATATAAAAAAGGTAATAGGGAGAAACCTGGGAACTATAGACCAGTGAGTCTTATGTCAGTGGTATGTAAACTACTGGAAAGGATTCTTAAGAATAGGATCTACGAGCATTTGGAGAAGTACAGTCTACTCACGGATAGTCAACATGGCTTTGTGAAGGGAAGATCGTGCCTCACGAGCCTGATTGAGTTTTTTGAAGAGGTAATAAAAGAAATTGATGAGGGTAGGTCAGTGGATATGGTCTACATGGACTTCAGCAAAGCATTTGACAAGGTCCCTCATGAGAGACTCATCCAGAAAGTCATGAGGCATGGGATAAGTGGAACCTTGGCTGTTTGGATAAAAAATTGGCTTAAAGAAAGAAAGCAGAGGGTAGTTGTGGAAGGAAAGTATTCTGCCTGGAGGTCAGTGACTAGTGGAGTGCCGCAGGGATCTGTCCTGGGACCTCTGCTATTTGTGATTTTTATAAATGACCTGGATGTAGAGGCGGAAGGATGGGTGAGTAAGTTTGCGGATGACACGAAGATTGGAGGAGTTGTGGATGGAGCTGTAGGTGGTCGAAGGTTACTAGAGAATATAGACAGGCTGCAGAGTTGGGCAGAAAAATGGCAGATGGAGTTCAATCCAGACAAGTGTGAGCTGATGCATTTTGGAAGGACAAACCAGAAGACTGAGTACAGGATTAATGGTCAGTTACTTAAGAGTGTGGATGAACAAAGGGACCTTGGGGTTCAAATCCATACTTCCCTCAAGGTCGCTGCAAGGTCGTAACGCTACTAACGTTGATAGGGTAGTTAAGAAGGTCTGTGGGATGCTGGGCATCATTAACAGGGGGATTGAGGTCAAGAGTAGAGAGGTCATGTTGCAACTCTACAAATCTCTGGTGAGACCGCACTTAGAGTACTGTGTTCAATTCTGGTCACCTCATTAGATAGATAGATAGATAGATAGATAGATAGATAGATACTTTATTCATCCCCATGGGGAAATTCAACTTTTTTCCAATGTCCCATACACTTGTTGTAGCAAAACTAATTACATACAATACTTAACTCAGTAAAGAATATGATATGCATCTAAATCACTATCTCAAAAAGCATTAATAATAGCTTTTAAAAAGTTCTTAAGTCCTGGCGGTAGAATTGTAAAGCCTAATGGCATTGGGGAGTATTGACCTCTTCATCCTGTCTGAGGAGCATTGCATCGATAGTAACCTGTCGCTGAAACTGCTTCTCTGTCTCTGGATGGTGCTATGTAGAGGATGTTCAGAGTTATCCATAATTGACCGTAGCCTACTCAGCGCCCTTCGCTCAGCTACCGATGTTAAACTCTCCAGTACTTTGCCCATGACAGAGCCCGCCTTCCTTACCAGCTTATTAAGACGTGAGGCGTCCCTCTTCTTAATGCTTCCTCCCCAACACGCCACCACAAAGAAGAGGGCGCTCTCCACAACTGACCTATAGAACATCTTCAGCATCTCACCACAGACATTGAATGACGCCAACCTTCTTAGGAAGTACAGTCGCCTCTGTGCCTTCCTGCACAAGGCATCTGTGTTGGCAGTCCAGTCTAGCTTCTCGTCTAACTGTACTCCCAGATACTTGTAGGTCTTAACCTGCTCCACACATTCTCCATTAATGATCACTGGCTCCATATGAGGCCTAGATCTCCTAAAGTCCACCACTATCTCCTTGGTCTTGGTGATATTGAGACGCAGGTAGTTTGAGTTGCACCATATCACAAAGTCCTGTATCAGTTTCCTATACTCCTCCTCCTGTCCATTCCTGACACACCCCACTATGGCCGTGTCATCAGCGAACTTCTGCACATGGCAGGACTCCGAGTTATATTGGAAGTCTGATGTGTACAGGGTGAACAGGACCGGAGAGAGTACGGTTCCCTGCGGCGCCCCTGTGCTGCTGACCACCGTGTCAGACCTACAGTCTCCCAACCGCACATACTGAGGTCTATCTGTCAAGTAGTCCACTATCCAATCCACCATGTGAGAGTCTACTCCCATCTCCGTTAGTTTGTGCCTTAAGATCTTGGGCTGGATGGTGTTAAAGGCACTAGAGAAGTCAAGGAATGTAATCCTCACAGCACAACTGACCCCCTCTAGGTGAGAGAGTGATTTGTGCAGCAAATACGTGATAGCATCCTCCACTCCCACCTTCTCCTTATACGCAAACTGAAGAGGATCCTGGGCGTATTATAGGAAGAATGTGGAAGCTATGGAGAGGGTGCAGAGGAGATTTACCAGGATGTTGCCTGGATTGGAGAACAAGTCATATGAAGCAAGGTTAGCAGAGCTGGGACTTTTCTCTTTGGAGCGTAGAAGAATGAGAGGGGACTTGACAGAGGTCCACACGATTATGAGAGGCATAGATAGGGTGGATAGTCAGTACCTGTTTCCAGGGCACCAATAGCAAACACCAGAGGGCATATGTACAAAATTAAGGGAGGGGAGTTTAGGGGAGACATCAGGGGTAAGTTTTTTTACACAGAGGGTTGTGAGTGCCTGGAATGACTTGCCAGGGATGGTGGTGGAGGCTAAAACATTAGGGGTATTGAAGAGCCTCTTGGACAGGCACATGGATGAAAGAAAAATGGAGGGTTATGGGGTAGTGTGGGTTTAGTACTTTTTTTTAAGGATTATATGGGTCGGCACAACATGGAGGGCTGAAGGGCCTGTACTGTGCTGTAGTGTTCTATGGTTCTATGGTAAGAGTCTTGGCAGTGTGAAGGATCAGCAAGACCTTGGGGTCCGTGTCCATAAGACACTCAAAGCTGCTGTATAGATTGACAGTGTTGTTAAGAAGACATATGGTGTGTTGGCCTTCATCAACTGTGAGATTGAGTTCAAGAGCCGTGACCTGACAGAGGTGTATAAGATGGTGAGAGGAACTGATCGTGTGGAGAGCCAGAGACTTTCTTCCAAGGGCTAAAATGGCTAACACGAAGGGGTATAGCTTTAAAGTGCTTGGAGGTAGGTATAAGGAGGATGTCAGAGGTAAGTTTTCAAATAGAGCTGGTGGGTGCGTGGAATGCACTGCCAGTAACTGTGGTAGAGGATACAATAGGGACTTCTAAAAGACTCTTAAATAGGTACATTGAGCTTAGAAAAACAGGGCAATGTCATAGGGAAATTCTAAGCTGTTTCTAGAGGTTACCTGGTCAACACAATGTTGTGGGCCAAAGGGCCTGTAATGTAATGTACTGTAGATTTTTATGTTCTAAGATTCATAAATGCCAGCACTGCATTTCCCTTATTTACCACAGATTCAACCTAGACATTAATCTTCTGGGAGTCTTGCACAAGGACTTCTAAGTCTCTCTGCACCTCCGATGTTTGAACCTTCTCCCCATATAGATAATTACTTTTAGATATAGATATTCCTTTTACCAAAATACATTATCATACATTTCCAATACTGCGTTCTATCTGCCATTTTTTGCCCATTCTTCCAATTTGTCTAAGTCCTGCTGCAATCACATTGTTTCCTCAGCACTACCCACCCCTCCACCTATCTTTGTATCACCCGCAAACTTTGCCACAAAGCCATCAAATCCATTATGTAAATCACTGACAAACAATGTGGAAAGTAGCCGTTCCAATACTGAACCCTGAGGAACACCACTAGTTACAACAGCCAACCAGAAAAGGCCCCTTTTATTGGGGCCCTTTTTATTTAAAAAGGGTTCTAGAAGTAAGCCTGGCAATTATAGACCTGTCAGTTTGACATCAGTGGTGGGTAAATTAATGGAAAGTATTCTTAGAGATAGTATTTATAATTATCTGGATAGACAGGATCTGATTAGGAGTAGCCAGCATGGATTTGTGCGTGGAAGGTCATGTTTGACAAACCTTATTGAATTTTTTGAAGTAGTTACGAGGAATGTTGACGAGGGTAAGGCAGTGGATGTAGTCTATATGGACTTCAGCAAGGCCTTTGACAAAGTTCCACATGGAAGGTTAGTTAAGAAGGTTCAGTCGTTAGGTATTAATGCTGGAGTAATAAAATGGATTCAACAGTGGCTAGATGGGAGATGCCAGAGAGTAGTGGTGGATAATTGTTTATCGGGATGGAGGCCGGTGACTAGCGGGGTGCATCAGGGATCTGTTTTGGGCCCAATGTTGTTTGTAATATACATAACTGATCTGGATGATGGGGTGGTAAATTGGATTAGTAAGTATGCTGATGATACTAAGGTAGGAGGTGTTGTGGATAATGAGGTGGGTTTTCAAAGCTTGCAGGGAGATTTATGCCGGTTAGAAGAATGGGCTGAACGTTGGCAGATGGAGTTTAATGCTGAGAAGTGTGAGGTTCTACATTTTGGCAGGAATAATCCAAATAGAACATACAGGGTAAATGGTAGGGCATTGAGGAATGCAGTGGAACAGAGAGATCTAGGAATAACAGTGCATAGTTCCCTGAAGGTGGAGTCTCATGTAGATAGGGTGGTGAAGAAGGCTTTTGGAACACTGGCCTTTATAAATCAGAGCATTGAGTACAGAAGTTGGGATGTAATGTTAAAATTGTACAAGGCATTGGTAAGGCCAAATTTGGAATATTGTGTACAGTTCTGGTCACCGATTTATAGGAAAGATATCAATAAATTAGAGAGAGTGCAGAGACGATTTACTAGGATGTTACCTGGGTTTCAGCACTTAAGTTACAGAGAAAGGTTGAACAAGTTAGGTCTCTATTCATTGGAGCGTAGAAGGTTGAGGGGGGATTTGATCGAGGTATTTAAAATGTTGAGAGGGATAGATAGAGTTGACGTGAGTAGGCTGTTTCCATTGAGAGTAGGGGAGATTCAAACGAGAGGACATGATTTGAGAGTTAGGGGGCAAAAGTTTAAGGGAAACACGAGGGGGTATTTCTTTACTCAGAGAGTGATAGCTGTGTGGAATGAGCTTCCTGTAGAAGTAGTAGAGGCCAGTTCAGTTGTGTCATTTAAGGTAAAATTGGATAGGTATATGGACAGGAAAGGAGTGGAGGGTTATGGGCTGAGTGCGGGTAGGTGGGACTAGGTGAGATTAAGAGTTCGGCACGGACTAGGAGGGCCAGAATGGCCTGTTTCCGTGCTGTGATTGTTATATGGTTATATGGTTTATTCCCATCGCTGTTTCCTGCCTGTCAGCCATTGCTCTCTCCATGCCAGTCTCATTCCTGCAATGCCATAGGATTTTATCTTGTTAAGCAACCTCAGGTGTGGCACCTTATCAAACGTCTTCTGAAAATCCAAATAAATGACGTCCATTGCCTCTCCTTTGTCCACCCTGCTTGTTACTTCCTTGAAGAACTCTAACAGATTTGTCAGGCAAGGGTTTCCTTCACAGAATCCATGCTGACTTTGACTTATTTTATCATTAGTCTCCAATTACCTTGAAACCTCATCCTTAATAATAGACTCCAACACTTTCCCAACCACTGTGGTGAGGCTAACTGGCTGATAATTTCCTTTCTTTTGCCTTCTTAAAGAGTGGGGAAACATTTGCAATCTTCTAGTCCTCTGGGATTCTTGAAAGATCATGACCAATGCATCCGTTATCTCTTCAGCAACCTCTCTCAGGACTCTGGTCCAACTGGTCCAGGTGACTTGTCCACATTAAGACCTTTGAGTTTGCCTAGCACTTTTCCTTTGTAATAGCAATGGCACTCACTCCTCTCTAACAATCATGGACCTTTAGCACACTGCTAGTGTCTACCACAGTGAATTGAGATGCAAAGTATCCATTATGTTCATCTGCCATTTCTTTTTCCCTCATTTTTCAGTGGTTCAATATCAACTCTCACCTCCCTTTAACTCGTTATATAATTGAAAAACTACTATCAGTATCTTGCTTCATATTATTGGCTATTCGATCCACATATTTCATCTTTTCCCTTCCTATAGCTTCTTTAGTTGCCTCTTGATAGATTTTAAAAGGTTTCCAATCATCCAACTTCCCACTCACTTTTGCTACATGAAATGCTTTTCTGTAGTCCTCAGCTCCCTTTCAGAGCCACAGCTGCCTAGTCATGCCATTCGAGAACACAGAAACATAGAAACGTAGAGAGCCGACAGCACAACACCCACAAAGCTGTGCCAAACATGTCCTTTACCCAGGGTTACCCATAGCCCTTTAGTTTTCTAAGCTCCATGTACCTATCCAAAAGTCTCT
Organism: Hemitrygon akajei; assembly: GCF_048418815.1. NCBI lineage: Eukaryota > Metazoa > Chordata > Chondrichthyes > Myliobatiformes > Dasyatidae > Hemitrygon > Hemitrygon akajei. The sequence continues at coordinate 3,311,097 of NC_133130.1, forward strand.
TAAAATACCCTATCGTATCCGCCTCCACCACTGTTGCCGGCAGCCCATTCCATGCACTCACCACTCTCTGAGTAAAAAAACTTACCCCTGACTGTACCTACTTCCAGGCACCTTAAAACTATACTTTCTCATTTTAGCCATTTTAGTCATGGGGAAAAAGCCTCTGAATATCCACACAATCAATGCCTCTCATTGTCTTATACACCTCTATCAGGTCACCTCTCATCCTCCGTTGCTCCAAGGAAAAAAGGCCGAGTTCACTCAACCTATTCTCATAAGGCATGCTCCCCAATCCAGGCAACATCCTTGTAAATCTCCTCTGCACCCTTTCTATGGTTTCCACATCCTTCCTGTAGTGAGGCGACCAGAACTGAGCACAGTACTCCAAGTGGGGTCTGACCAGGGTCCTATATAGCTGTAACATTATCTCTTGGCTCTTGAATTCAATCCCACAGTTGATGAAGGCCCATACACTGTATGAATTCTTAACCACACTATCAACCTGCGCAGTAGCTTTGAGTGTCCTATGGACTCAGACCCCGAGATCCCTCTGATCCTCCGCACTACCAAGAGGCTTACCATTAATACTAAATTCTGCCATCATATTTGACCTACCAAAATGAACCACTTCACACTTATCTGGGTTGAACTCCATCTGCCACTTCTCAGCCCAATTTTGTATCCTATCGATGTCCTGCTATAACCTCTGACAGCCCTCAACACTATCCATAACACCCGGAAATTTTGTGTCATCAGCAAATTTACTAACCCATCCCTCCACTTCTTCATCCAGGTCATTTATAAAAATCACGAAGAGTAGGGATCCCAGAGCAGATCCTGAGGCTCACTACTGGTCACCGACCTCCATGCAGAATATGACCCATCTACAAACACTCTTTGCATTCTGTGACCAAGCCAGTTTTGGATCCATTAAGCAAGGTCCCCTTGGATCCCATGCCTCCTTACTTTCTCAATAAGCCTTGCACAGGGTACCTTATCAAATGCCTTGCTGAAATCCATATACACTACATCTACTGCTCTACCTTCATCAATGCGTTTAGTCACATCCTCCAAAAAATTCAATCAGGCTTGTAAGGCACAATCTCTTTGACAAAGCCATGCTGACTATTCCTAATCATATTATGCCTCTCCAAATGTTCATAAATCCTGCCTCTCAGGATCTGGATGCGGAGCGAAGTCAAGATGGCGCTAAACAGCGACTCCTTTGCTCGCATCTTCGGAAACAGCTCTATTTCCATCTTTAATATCTCTATTTTTCCCTTTCAAGGTTCATTTGAAGACCCTGACCTGGAATTACACACTGACTACGGTTCTTTGTGGGGATGGGACCCACTCTCGGGGTTTCAGGACTGGCCGTTGTTCGTCACGCTAAGTGTTCGGCCTGAGAGTCCAGCTCGTATTTGGAAGCCTAGGATCTCGGGGCTCTGGAGACAGGTGGATCCAGGGTCGGTGTCAAGGCAGGAGACCCGTGTGTTGTGGGGGGAGCCTGAAAATCTACTGCTGCGGGCCCAAAGACCCGGGATCTTTGCGATCTTCAGATGCGGAGCTCAAAAATGGACATAATGGACCTTTTAACACCGTAAACCAGCCAGTTGTTTGTTATGTCTCCCCGCACGCTGGGAAAATGCAGACATCTCTTTCTTCCTTATTAGGGAGAGAGAGAGCCTGTGGTATGTCGAATACCGGGTGAAACACGAAGTCTCTGGGGTAACTGCAAGTCTGTGTCTTTGCTGTTGCTTTGCTCACGCTTGAGTGCTCGGTGACAGGTGCTGTTGCTTTTTTTTGCCGGAGGGGGAGGGGGATTTGTTGCTTGCTGCCACTTACGCTTGGGACGAAGGGGAGCTGGGGGGTACTTTGGAGTTCTTACGTTCAACTGTCATTCATCCTCTGGGGCACTTCTCTGTTTTCATGGATGTTTGCAAGGGAAAAGCATTTTATGATGTATATTGTATACATTTCTCTGACATTAAATTGGACCTTTGAACCTCTCAGGATTTTCTCCATCAACTTACCAACCACTGAGGTAAGACTCACTGGTCTATAATTTCCTGGGCTATCTCTACTCCCTTTCTTGAATAATGAAACAACATTGGCAACCCTCCAATTCTCCGGACCCTCTCCCATTCCCATTGATGATGATGCAAAGATCATTGCCATAGTCTCAGCAATCTCCTCCCTCACCTCCCACAGTAGCCTGGACCTTGTCCAGTCCTGGTGACTTATCCAACTTGATGCTTTCCAAAGGGTCCAGCACATCCTCTTTCTTAATGTCTATATGCTCAAGCTTTTCCGTTTGCTTTAAGTCATCCCTACATTCAGCAAGGTCCTTTTCCATAGTGAATACTGAAGCAAACTATTCATTAAGTTCCTCTGCTATCTCCTCCAGTTCCATACACACTTTTCCACTGTCATATTTCATTGGTGCTATTCTCTCATGTCTTATCTTCTTCCTCTTCACATACTTGCAGAATGCCTTGGGGTTTTCTTTAATCCTGCTTGCCAAGGCCTTCTCATGGCCTCTTCTAGCTCTCCTAATTTTATTCTTAAGCTCTTTCTTGTTAGCCTTATAATTTTCTGGATCTCTATCATTACCTAGTTTTTTTGAACCTTTTGTAGTAAGCTCTTCTTTTCTCTTGACTAGAATTTCAACAGCCTTTGTGCACCATGGTTCCCGTACCCTACCATCCTTTCCCTGTCTCAGTGGAACCTGTGCAGAATGCCATGCAAATATCCTTTGCTGTTAAGCTCCCAACTATGACCTTCTTTCAGCCACAACTCAGTGATGCCCTCAATATCATTCGTCCACCTTTTTCTGATGGCTTTGTGCATTTAAATACATCACGTTCAGTCCTGCATTTTTCACCCTTTTGAATTTTGCCTGAGGTACAATTTAACACTTTGCTCTGCCTGCATTTCTACCCAGTCATTAGCTTGTTCTTCCTTACAGTTACATTACATCCATCATCTATGTGTAAACCTGCTGGCTCTTCCACAGCTCGATCAGACTTGTTTCCATCCCCCTGCCATATTTGCTTAAACCACTCCTAACAGCTCTAGTAAACAGGCTCGCAAGATTATTGGTCCCCCTCACCTTTCTGAATTCCAGCGAGTACAGACCCAGAGCCATCAAACGTTTCTCGTATAAGATAGATAGATAGATAGATAGATACTTTATTCATCCCCATGGGGAAATTCAACCTTTTTTTTTTCCAATGTCCCATACACTTGTTGTAGCAAAACTAATTACATACAATACTTAACTCAGTAAAAAATATGATATGCATCTAAATCACTATCTCAAAAAGCATTAATAATAGCTTTTAAAAAGTTCTTAAGCCCTGGCGGTTGAATTGTAAAGCCTAATGGCATTGGGGAGTATTGACCTCTTCATCCTGTCTGAGGAGCATTGCATCGATAGTAACCTGTCGCTGAAACTGCTTCTCTGTCTCTGGATGGTGCTATGTAGAGGATGTTCAGAGTTTTCCATAATTGATCGTAGCCTACTCAGCGCCCTTCGCTCAGCTACCGATGTTAAACTCTCCAGCACTTTGCCCACGACAGAGCCCGCCTTCCTTTCTTTCCTGGAATCATCCTTGTGAACCTCCTCTGGATACTCTCTAATGCCAGCACATCTTTTCTAAGATGATGAACCCAAAACTGTTCACAGTACTCAAGGTGAGGCCTCACCAGTGCCTTATAAAGCCTCAGCATCACATCCCTGCTCTTGTATTCTAGATCTCTTGAAATGAATGCTAACATTGCATTTGCCTTCCTCACCACCAACTCAACCTGCAAGTTAACCTTCAGGGTGTTCTGCACAAGGACTCCAAAGTCCTTTTAATCTCAGATTTTTGGATTTTCTCTCCATTTAGAAAACAGACTGCACATTTATCTCTACTACCAAAGTGCATCACCATACATTTTCCAAGACTGTATTTCATTTGACACTTTCTTGTCCATTCTCCTAATCTGTCTAAGTCCTTCTGCATCCTACCTGTTTCCTCAACACTACCTGCCCCTCCACCAATCTTTGTATCATCTGCAAACTTGCCAACAAAGTCATCTATTCCATCATCTAAATCATTGATAAACAGCATAAAAAGTGGTCCCAACACCAACCCCTGCGGAACACCACTAGTCACTGGCAGCCAACCAGAAAAGGATCCTTTTACTCCCACCTGCTGCCTCCTACCAATCAACCATGCCAGTAAGTTTCCAGTAATACCATGGGCTCTCAACTTGGTAAGCAGCCTCTTGTGTGGCACCTTGTCAGAGGCCTTCCAAAAGTCCAAATTACAACACCCACTGCATCCCCTTTATCTATCCAACTTGTAATCTCCTCAAAGAATTCCAACAGGTTCGTCAAGCAGGGTTTTCCCTGAAGGAAACCATGCTGACTTTGTACTATCTTGTCCTGTGTCACCAAGTACTCCATCACCTCATCCTTAACAATTGACTCCAACATCTTCCCAACCACTGAGATCAGGTTAACTGGTCTATAATTTCCTTTCTGCTGCCTCCTTTCTTTCCTAAAGAGTGAAGTGACATTTGCAATTTTCCAGTCCTCTGGCACCAATGATTTTTGAAAGATCATTTCTAATGCCTCCACAATCTCTACCCCTACCTCTTTCAGAACCCTAGGGTGCAGTTCATCTGGTCCGGGTGACTTGTGTACCTTTAAGTCTTTCAGCTTTTTGAGCACCTTCTCCCTTGTAACAATAACTGCACCCATTTCTCTTCCTTCACACACAATATCAGGCATACTGCTCATGTCTTCCACAGTGAAGACTGATGCAAAATACTCATTTAGTTCATCAGCCATCTCCTTGTCCCCCGTTATCATAATTTAAAGTTGAAGTCAGTCAAATTATGATCACTGTCTCCTACGAGTTCCTTTCCCTTAAGCTCCCAAATCACCCATGGTTCAGTACATAACACCCAATCCAGTATAGCTGATCCTAAATAGGGTCAATGACAAAGCGCTTTAAAAATCCATCTCGTGGATATTTTACAAATTCACTCTCTTGAGATTCATTACCATCTGATTTTCCCAATCTACCTGCATGTTGAAATCACCCATGACTATCATAACATTCCCTTTTGACATGCCTTTTCTATTTCCCATTGTAATCTTTGTTCCATGTCCCAGCTACTGTTGGGAGGCCTGTATATAACTCCCATCAGGGTCCTTTTACCCTTGCAGTTTCTTAACTCACCCCACAAGGATTCAACATCTTCCAATCCTATGTCACATCTTTCTACTGATTTTATGCCATTCTTTACCAGCAGAGCCCCACCACCCCCTCTGCCTACCTTCCTATCCCTCCGATACAACACCTAATCTGGACATTCAGCTCCCAACTACAACCATCCTTCAGTCAAGATTCAGTGATGGCCACAACATCATACCTGGCAATCAGTAATAGTGCAACAAGATCATCCACCTTATTTCTTATACTTCGTGCATTGAGATACAACACTTTGAGTACTGTATTTGCTATCCTTTCTGACTCTGCATCCCTAGTGATTTGATACTCAGTCTGTTGACTGCAACTAAGTCCCATCACCTGCCTGCCCTTCCTGACAGTCTGACTGCCGGCTATCTTTGCTTTGTTACCATTCATCCTATCCTGAGTCCCTTCATCCAGGTTCCCACCCTCCTGCCAAATTAGTTTAAACCACCCCTAATAGCTCTAACAAACCTGCCCGTGAGAATATTAGTTCCTCTCGGGTTCAGGTGCAACCCGTCACTTTTGAACAGGTCAGACCTCCCCCCAGAAGAGATCCCAATGATCCAAGAGTCTGAAGCCCTGGCCCCTGCACCAGCTTCTCAGCCACGCAGATTATTTATCTGCTAAATCATCCCACTTCTAATCTCGCTGGCAGGTAGCCCAGGAAGCAATCCAGAAATTACGACCCGGGAGATCCTCCTTCCCAACGTCCTGATTACCTCGCTAAATTCTCTCTTCAGGATCTCTTTGCTTTTCCGTCCTATGTCATTGGTACCACCATGTACCGAGACACCTGGCTGCACTCCCTCCCCCTCTGAAATGCCTTGGACGCAATCCGAGACATCGCTGACCCTGGCACCTGGGAGGCAACATAGGTGTGTCTCTATCACACCCACAGAATCTCCTCTTTTTCACTACCGCTCTCTTTTTCTTCCTCTTTACTTCCTGCACACATGCTCGGTACCAGTAAGCTGGTCTCTGTCTCTGTGGCATTCCCCTGGTAGGTCAACGCCCACAAAGGTATGCAAAACCGTATACTTATTATTGAGGGGAACGGCCACGGGGTGCTCTGCACTCGCTTCCTATTCCATTTCTCCTGACAGTCACCCAGATCCTCACCTCCTGCAACTTCAGGGTGACCATTTCCCTGTAATTCTCATCAATTATCTCCTCACTTTCCTGTACAAGCCGTACCAGCCAAGGAAGGAACTGAGGAATGAACTTAGGAGATCTAGGAGCATGAGAAGGCCTTGATGAGTAGAGTCATAGTCATAGAAAAGTAGAGCCCACCTAGTCCTTGCCTATCCTGGCTGATCCATAAGACATAGGAATAAATTAGGTCTTTCAGCCTATTGAGTCTGCTCGGCCAATTCATCAATGTCCTGTAACTATGCCACTGGTTGTGATGAAGCCTCATCTCCTGCCTGTCCTTGCTATCATCTCTGTTACACGCTATCTATGATTTATTTGTTTTCCCCTTCCTCAGCCCTACCACTCCAGTTCTCATCCCCCTGACAAATTAGTTTAAACACTCCCTAACAGCTCTATTAAACCTGCCAGCTAGGATATTGGACCCCTTTGGGTTCAGGTGTAACCTGTCCTTTTTGTACAGATCGTATCTCCCCAGAAGAGCCCCAATGATCCAGGAATCTGAAGCCCTGTCCCCTACACCAGTCTCTCAGCCACGCATTAATACGCCTGATCATGCTATTCTTGTACTCGTTAGTACGTGGCACAGGCAGCAATCCTGAGATTACTACCCTGGAGGTCCTGCTTTTCAGTTTCCTACCCAACTCCCTGAATTCTGTCTTCAGGATCTCCTCCTTTTTTCTACTTTTGTCATTGGTACCAACATGTACCAAGACTTCTGGCTGCTCACCCTCTCCCTTCAGAATACTCTGCACCCGATCCGAGACATCCCGTACCCTGGTACCTGGGAGGCAACACTCCATGCGGGTATCTCTATCAGGCTGACAGAACCTCCTGTCTATTCCCCTCACTATGGAATCCCCTATGACTATCGCATTCCTCATCCTCCTCTTTCCCTTCTGCACCACGGAAACAAGCTCAGTGTCAGAGACCCGATCGTCGTGGTTGTCCTCTGTCAGGTCATCCCCCTCAACAGCATCCAAAACGAGATAACGATTACTGAGGGGGATGACCACAGGGGTGCTCTCTACAAAATATACTTTATTCCAAAATAAAATTATATACAATAACCATTCAAAGACTTTCAATTCTTTACAGTTGGTACCAATACTGTCTTTACATTTTCAAAGTTCTAATGTTTTGCCACCACGTGGCACTTTATTCTTTCATATTTACATTCAGGGGGTATACCCCCAACCCCTCACACCTCAACTCCCACAGGAGAAGAACCCTAGACTGTAGTCCTTCCCCTCCGGGCCCTTGCAGTGGCTGGACCGAGTTTGAGTGCGTCCCTCAGCACGTACTCCTGCAGCCGAGAATGTGCCAGTCGGCAGTATTCCCCCATGGACATCTCCGTGTGCTTGTAGACCATCAAGATTCAGGCCGACCAAAGAGCGTCTTTCACCGAGTTGATGATCTGCCAGCAGCACCGGATGTTGGTCTCGGTGTGCGTCCCTGGGAACAGCCCGTAGATCAGAGAGTCCTCTGTTACGCAGCTGCTGGGGATGAACCTCGACACTGTCCCTTCCATCCTCCTCCACACCTTCTCCGCGACCCCACAGTGTGCAAAGAGGTGGATCACCGACTCCTTCTCACTGCAGTCCTCCCGTGGACAGAGGGGTGTGGAGACGACGTTCCGGGCGTACAGGAGGGATCGGACTGGGAGGACCCCTCTCACCGCCAGCCAGGCGAGATCTTGGTGCCTGTTGGTGAGGTCTGGCGATGAGGCATTTTGCCAGATGAACTGGACAGTCTGCTCAGGTAACCACCCCACTGTGTCCATCTCGTCCTTCTCCTGCAGTGCCAGCAGGACCTTACGTGCTGACCACTGCCTGATGGCTCTGTGGTCAAAGGCGTTGACCTGAAAGAACTTCTCTACGAAGGACAGGTATGGCGGCAACGACCAGCTGACAGGGGTGTTGCGCGGGAAAGGGGCCAGACCCATCCTTCGTAGCCAGGGCGACAGGTAGAACCTGGGCACATAGTGGTACTTGGTGCCCACGTACCTGGGATCCACACACAACCTGATGCAGCCACACACGAAGCTGGCCATCAGGATGAGGGCGACATTGGGAACGTTTTTGCCCCCATTGTCCAGGGACTTGTGCATGGTGGTCCATCTGACCCGCTCCATCTTGGATCCCCAGACGAATCTGAAGACGGCTCGGGTGATTTCCGAGCTGAAGGAGCGGGGGACTGGCCACACCTGCGCCAAGTACAGCAGCCCTGAGAGCACCTCACACCTGATGACCAGGTTCTTGCCCGCTATCGATAGGGAGCGCCCTCCCCACAGTTCCAGTTTCTGTTTGACCTTGGCAGTCTGCTCCCGCCAGTTCTTGTTGCACGCCTCAGCCCCTCCGAACCAGATCCCCGACACCCTCAGGTGAACAGCCCTGATGCTGAAGGGGGCGCTGGATCGGTCGGGCCAGTTGCCGAACAGCATGGCTTCGCCCTTCTTGCGGTTGACCCTGGCCCCCGACGCCTGCTCGAACTGTTCGCAGATGCTGATCAATCTGCAAACTGACCTCGGATCAGAGCAGAAGACGGTGACGTTGTCTATGTACAGGGTGGTTTTGACTTGGGTCCCTCCGCTGCCCGGCAGCGTCACCCCTCCTATGCCCCCATGATGAGGGTGATGATGCCCTTCCGCATGGATTCTGACACGCTGCCTGCCAGGAGGGTAGCGTTGTACACTTCCAGCAGGTCGGGGCCCATCCGGTTCCACAGAGCCGAATACAACTCCACCGGTAAGCCGTCGTTCCGGGAGTCTTACCCGACTCAAAGGAACGGACGGAGCCGGGAGATAGTCCATGGTCAGTGGCTGCTCCAGACTCTCCCGCTTGCCGTCGTCTAAGACCTGCGTGATAGACGACAGGAAGTTGCGGGAGGCTGTGGAGTCTGTGGCCTTTTACGAGATAACGATTACTGAGGGGGATGGCCACAGGGGTGCTCTCTACCATCTGAGCTCTTCCCTCCCTTCCCTGACAGTCATCTACTTGTCTAACTCCTGCAATCTCAGGGTGACTTTTATGGTGAATCTGGAATTCTCTGCCCAGGGAAGCAGTTGAGGCTTCTTCACTAAATGTATTTAAGAAGCAGTTAGATAGGTTTTTACATAGTAAGGGAATTAAGGGTTATGGGGAAAAGGCAGGTAGATGGAGCTGAGCTTATGGACAGATCGGCCATGATCTTATTGAATGGCGGGGCGGGCTCGATGGGCCAGATGGCCACTACTGCTCCTATTTCTTACATTCTTTTGTTCTAACTCCCTGTAGCTCCTATCTTTCTCCTATTCACTCTCCCTAATAGGCTGCAGGTCATCGAGCCGCAGTTCCAGATCCCTAACACGGTCTCTCAGAAGGTGCATCTTGGTGCACCTGGCACAGATGTGGCCATCTGGGAGATTCCTACAACTGACACCCAGAGCATAGTGCTAACCCTGCGGACATGCTCTCTATTCATCAAAACAAAGACCACTTACCTCAGGCATACTTTGTCTTAACCAGGCCCTCAATATCTCTTAAAAAGGTTCCCTTCGCCTGTTATCTTTTATTCACCTTTTATTCTGATAGGCACATACAAGTTTTGTACTCTCAAAATTTCACTTACGAAGGCCTCCTATTTACCAAGTACCTGTACACCTTTGTCGGTAAACAGCCTGTCGCAATTCACACTTGCAGATCTTTTCAGCTACTATCAAAATTGGCCGATCTCCAGTTTTGATTCCCAACCTGCAGACCAGAACTGAATGTGCCCTTTGGTCACTAGATTCAAAGTGTTCGCCCACACAAACTTCTGTCACCTGCCCGGTTTCCTTCTTTAAAAGCCGTCCCAGTATCACACACTCTCTCGTTGGGACTTCAGTGGAAACCTTCCTGAACAAATTTGGCAAAATCTAGTACTTTTACAGTCTGGGAGTCCCAGTCAGTAAGTTTAAATTACCTTGCAACAATCTGCTCTCTCTCTACGAATTTGCTTCTTAAATCCCTCGGTCTATAATATAGCCCCATTAATCACGAGACTGATGTCCACGAGTGGCCACAAGAACACACCTGTTACACGCACGTACTGTACAATAACACACCGTTCACACGCACACACAATAACACAACGCACACTTGTAAAGTAACACCCATCCTCGCGCCCTTATAACTCTCGCACCAAACGACCCACAAACCGTAACCCAGACCCCAGAACCGAGCTGCGGGTCGACACTCACTCACCTCCCGTGTCCTGCGATCCGTGTGTCCGCAAGTTCTCTCCGACCTGGCCGGCCCGTATCCGGAGGAAGCGACGTCAACAGCCGCGGCATTCCCAATGGAAGGGGCGGTGCCACATCCCGGCCTGGAGCCGCTGGACTGGGAGCGAAAACAGTTCCAAGTAAATTTATTATCCAAGGACGCATATGCCACCGCATAGTAGCTTACAGGCATTTACAGAAAATAATTAAATACTGTGCGGGCATTTGGTCCATAATGACAGACGAGGAAGCTCGTTAACTCAACAACCTTTTTATTGGGATAAACACAAAACAGATCAGGCACCATGACCCGGAGAGTGAACCCAACCAGCCTCACCCCGACGGGGGAGGTGACCATCACACACCCCGGTTACAGTCAGGGTAACCCACAAATAACTGAATAACCCAAGCTCAATTGTAACAGTAAATGAACTGGAACTTCCCACCATAATCCCACAAAGGCATTTTAACACAAGAACAATAAACTGAGCTGGTCTTTAGAGATGCCGGGGCGGGTTGTCGACCACACCCCCCCCCCCCAAAGCGTCACGATACTGTAGAACTTATGATAAACTAAGCAGAATGTGAACAATTCAGGAGCAGCTTTTCCAGCGTGGTTTCCTGAAAGGAAAATCCTGCCTGACAAACCTACTGCAACTCTTTCAGGAAATTACAAGCAGGGTAGAGAAAGGAGACGCAATAGACATGTTGTACTTTGATTTTCAGAAGGCCTTTGACAAGGTGCCACACAGGAGGCTGCTTAGCAAGATAAGAGCCCGTGGAATTACAGGGAAGTTACGAGTGTGGGTGGAGCATTGGCTGGTCGGCAGAAAACAGAGCGGGAATGAAAGGATCCTTTTCTGGCTGGCTGCCGGTTACCAGTGGAGTTCCACAGGGGTCAGTGTTGGAACTGCTGTTTTTTACAATGTACTGTATGTCAATGATTTGGACTATGGGATGAATGGATTTGTGGGTAAATTTGCCGATGATACAAAGGTAGGTGGAGGAGCGGGTAGTGTTGAGGAAACAGAGAGTCTGCAGAGAGACTTAGATAGTTTAGGGGAATGGGCAAAGAAGTAGCAAATGAAAAAGTGGCAAAGGGTTTTATGCAGCACACGAACAAGTCAGGGGAGAGAGGGCAGCCCTGCCTGACTCCAGACCTGATGGGGAAGCTGTCTGTTTCCCACCCGTTGACCTGGACTGCGCTGCAGATGTCCGTGTAGAGCAGTTTGATCCAAATGTGGCAAATGAAATACAATGTTGGAAATTGTATGGTCATGCACTTTGGTGGAAGAAATAAATGGACAGACTATTATTTAGATGGAGAGAGAATTCAAAATGAAGATATGCAGAGGGACTTGGGAGTAAAGGTTAACCTTCAGGTTGAGTCGGTTGTGAATAAGGTAAATGCAATGTTGGCATTCATCTCTAGAGGTATAGAATATAAGAGCAGGGATGTGATGTTGAGACTCTATAAGGCACTCGTGAGACCACAATTGGAGTATTAGGTGCAGTTTTGGGCTCCTTATTTTAGAAAGGATATACTGACATTGGAGAGAGTTCAGAGAAGATTCAGGAGAATGAATCCAGGAATGAAAGGGTTACCATATGAGGAACGTCTGGCAGCTCCTGGGCTGTACTCCCGAGTTTGGAGAATGAGGGGGGATCTCATAGAAGCATTCTGAATGTTAAAAAGCCTGAACAGATTAGATATGGAAAAATATTTCCCATGGTAGGGGATTCTAGGACAAGAGGGCATGACTTCAGAATTGAAGGACAGCCATTTAGAACAGAGATGCAGAAAAATTACTTTAGTCAGATGGTGGTAAATCTGTGGAATTTGTTGCCACGAGTGGCTGTGGAAGCCAAGTCATTGGGTGCATTTAAGGCAGAGATAGATAGGTTCTTGATTACCCAGGGTATCAAATGGTATGGGGTGATAGCAGGGGAGTGGGGATGACTGGAAGAATTGGATCAGCCTATGATTGAATGGCACAACAGACTCAATGGGCTGAATGGCCTACATCTCTCCTATATCTTATGGTCTTATGGTCTCTCTTCTCTGGCATCGCTTTCTGAATGGACATTGAACCCTGAACACCACCTCACCATGTTTTATTTTAGTTTTTATACTACCTATTTAACTATTGTGTGTGTGTGTACATATTCAAGTTTTTTTCTATCATATTCTCTGTACTTTTTTTGAATTTCATTTTTATTTGGATAAGGTATTCACAAGTATTACACAAACTTTTTTACATATAAAGCCTTTTCCATTTTTATATATGTATAAATCTATATATATTTATACATTCACAAGTACACACTGAGATGATATTAAAAGAAAAATAATTAGGCACTTAAATACAGATATTTATGTGCAATTGTAATTTCACACTATTAAACTAAATAATAATTGTTGATAAAAAGTTAGTAATAATAGTGGTTGAATAATAATTTCCACGTATCTCTTCTCGTCCATTTCTTTCTTGTCCAAAAAAATGTGTGTAACCCTATGTAACTTCCATTATAGGTGTTTGTATCTCAACACTTTCGTGTTTACTCCCACCCATAAACATACTTATCCAATTCCTGTCTACTTATTTACTTCAAATTATCTTTTTTTCCCAATCTTTTCCTTTACTTGTCTTAATTCCACATTTTCCAGAAATAAAACAGTGAACATTCAAACGAAGGGAGCTTACGTTAACACTATTACCGTGTTGATGAGAAAAGTGGTATGAACCATTAGGAGAGTGATCTAAAGTCTGCTCACTTTGGGGTTATAAATTCAATCCATTTATTCCAAATTTGATAACATTTTTCCTCTTGAATTCTCAGGGAGTAAGTCAGCTTTTCCATTTTAAATATTTCCTAAACAATTTCATGCCCATCTTCTAAAGTAGGCGATACTGGATTTAGCCACTTTCTGGTGATTGATTTCTTACTTGCCGCTAAAAGGGCCTGCAGCAACTTTATATCTTTCTTCCGTTCGGAAAACAATGCACACCCCAAATAGAGAGTCACAAAGTCCAGAGGTATCCTTATCTTAAATACCTTTACTAATGTTCTGTGAATACCTTTCCAATATAAACTTAATTTAGGGCAATCCCAAAAAATATGAAGTGATTTGCCTCCATAGTTAGTTGAAACCACGGAAAGATGCACATTTCCCCCCAAACCACCTCTAAAAGTACCAAACCCGCTTCCTTCTCCCACTTCTCTTTAATATACAATGTGTTTTCATGAGAGAGGGTATTATATAATCGAGAAACTGATTTTCTTGGTATTGAGCTGTAAGCCGAATTCAGAATCTTGAAAATTTCTAATTCTGCTGTTGATTAGTTTGTACATCTACAGCTCTGGTTAAAGTAATGTCATACTTGAAGGTACCTAAAAAAGTCGTTGTGTTCGAGGCTGTTTTTGTCCTGCAGGGATTGAAAACTTTGTAATGCACTCTTATGTGTGAATGAGGGGTAGGTTGTAAAACCTTGCTTTATCCATAGTTCAAATCTTTTATCTCCTCTGCTGCCAAGAATTTGGTATCATAAGCACACCATCTAAAAAGTTTTAACATGTTGTAAATTCCACATAAATTTGTCACCTTTTGCCATACTTTTAATGTGAGATTTATCCAGCTGTTTTTAATCTTTTCCAATTGGGCCATCAATCCTTTGTCCGCAATTGAGGCCTGTCGAGGAAGACTGTCAATCAATCCAAATTCTATTTCCTTCCATCTAACCCATTACACCGATATAACAGAGGGATTATCTGTGAAGCATAAAAATAATTTCTCAAGCAAGGAAGCGCCATTCCTCCTCCTTCCTTACCTAACTGTAAGGTGTTAAATCGGATTCTAGGTACTTTTTCTAATGTTCTTTCTGTATTTAATTACTCTGCTGCCACAAAAACAACAAATTTCATGACAGAGAAACAAGAAGATGGAAATGGTCCTGTAAAAATTCTCCATCAGAGCCATCTTTTACCTCTGGGGCAAGGAGTACATATTGACCCAGATTCTGCCATAGAACCCACACCAGGTAAAAGAACTCTGCAAAGCAGGAAGAAAAGAAACAAGCTGAAGGTAAGTTAGACAATAGTATGGTTTTGGCGAAGACATGAAGAGAAACCGGTCAAACCCATTGAATCACAAACAAGAGAGAACCTGCAGATGCTGGAAATCCTAGAACACACAGAGACAATGCTGGAGGGACTCTGCAGGCCAGGCAGCGTCTATGGAAAAGAGTCCAGTCAATGAGACCCTTCAGAAGGACTGGAGAAAAAAGCTGAGGTGTAGAGTTAAAAGGTGAGGGAAGGGAGGGGGAAAGAAGGTGATGGGTTAAACCGGGAAGGGGTGGGCTGAAGTAAAGAGCTGGGAAGTCGATTGGTGAAAGAGATACAGGGCTGGAGAAGGGGGAGTCTAATAGGAGAGGACAGAAGGCCATGGAAGGAAAGGGCGAGGAGGGAGGTGTTATCTGGTAAAAGGCCACAGACTCCCGCAACTTCCTGTCGTCTATCACGCAGGTCTTAGACGACGGCAAGCGGGAGAGTCTGGAGCAGCCACTGACCCTGGACGAGCTGACCGGCTCCATCCGTTCCTTTGAGTCGGGTAAGACTCCCGGAAGCGACGGCTTACCGGTGGAGTTGTGTTCGGCTCTGTGGAACCGGATGGGCCCCGACCTGCTGGAAGTGTACAACGCTATGCTGCTGGCAGGCAGCATGTCAGAATCCATGCGGAAGGGCATCATCACCCTCATCTACAAGCAGAAGGGGGAGAGGGAAGACATTAGAAATTGGAGGCCCATCTCATTCCTGAATGTGGACTACAAGATCCTGTCCAAGGCTATCGCCAACAGGGTCAAGTCTGCACTGGAGCAGGTGATCCACCTGGACCAAACCTGTGCTGTACCGGGCAGGAAGATCTCAGACAGCCTCGCGCTGCTGAGGGACACCATCGCCTACGTGCAGGACAGGGGGGTGGACGCCTGCCTGGTCAGCTTGGACCAGGAGAAAGCCTTCGACAGGATATCGCACACGTACATGGCGGATGTACTCTCCAAAATGGGATTTGGGGAGAGAATCCGGAATTGGATCAAACTGCTCTACACGGACATCTGTGGCGCAGTCCAGGTCAACGGGTGGGAAACAGACAGCTTCCCCATCAGGTCTGGAGTCAGGCAGGGCTGCCCTCTCTCCCCTGTCCTGTTCGTGTGCTACATAGAACCCTTTGTCGAAGCCATCAGGAGGGATGGGGGCATAAGAGGGGTGACACTGCCAGGCAGTGGAGGGACCCAAGTCAAAACCACCCTGTACATAGACAACGTCACCGTCTTCTGCTCTGATCCGAGGTCAGTTCGCAGACTGATCAGCATCTGCAAATAGTTCGAGCAGGCATCGGGGGCCAGGGTCAACCGCACGAAGAGTGAAGCCATGCTCCGGCAACTGGACCGACCGATCCAGCGTCCCCTTCACCATCAGGGCTGATCACGTGAAGGTGTTGGGGATCTGGTTCGGAGGGGCTGAGGCGTGCAACAAGAACTGGCGGGAGCAGACTGCCAAAGTCAAACAGAAACTGGAACTGTGGGGAGGGCGCTCCCTATCGATAGCGGGCAAGAACCTGGTCATCAGGTGTGAGGTGCTCTCAGGGCTGCTGTACTTGGCGCAGGTGTGGCCAGTCCCCCGCTCCTTCAGCTCAGAAATCACCCGAGCCGTCTTCAGATTCGTCTGGGGATCCAAGATGGAGCGGGTCAGACGGACCACCATGCACAAGTCCCTGGACAACGAGGGCAAAAACGTCCCCAATGTCACCCTCATCCTGATGGCCAGCTTCGTGTGTGGCTGCATCAGGTTGTGTGTGGATCCCAGGTACGTGGGCACCAAGTACCACTATGTGCCCAGGTTCTGCCTGTCGCCCTGGCTACGAAGGATGGGTCTGGCCCCCTTACTGTGCAACACCCCTGTCAGCTGGTTGTTGCCGCCATACCTGTCCTTCGTAGAGAAGTTCTTTCAGGTCAACGCCTTTGACCACAGGGCCATCAGGCAGTGGTCAGCACGTAATTACCTGCAGGCACTGCAGGAGAAGGACGTGATGGACACAGTGGGGTGGTTCCCTGAGCAGACAGTCCAGTTCATCTGGCAAAATGCCTCATCGCCAGACCTCACCAACAGGCACCAAGACCTCGCCTGACTGGCGGTGAGAGGGGCCCTCCCAGTCCGATCCCTCCTGTACGCCCGGAACATCGTCTCCACTCCCCTCTGCCCATGGGAGGACTGCAGTGAGGAGGAGTCGGTGATCCACCTCTTTGCACACTGTGGGGTCGCGGAGAAGGTGTGGAGGAGGATGGAAGGGACAGTGTCGAGGTTCATCCCCAGCAGCTGCGTAATAGAGGACTCTCTGATCTACGGGCTGTTCCCGGGGACGCACATGGAGACCAACATCCCCTGCTGCTGGCAGATCATCAACTCGGTGAAAGACGCTCTTTGGTTGGCCTGAAACTTGATGGTCTACAAGCACACGGAGATGTCCATGGGGGAATACTGCCGACTGGCACATTCTCGGCTGCAGGAGTACGTGCTGAGGGACACACTCAAACTTGGTGCAGTCAAGGACCACAGTCTAGGGTTCTTCTCCCGCGGGAGTTGAGGGGTGGGGGGTTGGGGGTATACCCCCTGAATGTAAATATGAAAGAACAAAGTGCCACGTGGGTGGCAAAATTTTTGAACTTTGAAAATGTAAAGACAGTAATGGTACCAACTGTAAAGAATTGAAAGTCTTTGAATGGCTATTGTATATAATTTTATTTTTGAATAAAGTATATTTTGTTTAATAAAAAATTACTTTAACCAGAATTGTAGATGTACAAACTAATCAACAGCAGAATTAGAAATTTTCAAGATTCTGATTTCGGCTTACAGCTCAATACCAAGAAAATCAGTTTCTCGATGATATAATGCCCTCTCTCATGAAAACACATTGTATATTAAAGAGAAGTGGGAGAAGGAAGCGGGTTTGGTACTTTCAGAGGAGGTTTGGGGGAAATGTGCAGGTTTCCGTGGTTTCAACTAACTCTTTGGTTTGGAGAGAACATTGCTGAAAAAATATTATAAGATATTTCAAGACTCCATACCAGGAAAAATATAAAGATACAAACATGGCGTGTTGGAGAAGATGTGGCTTCAAGGAGGCAAATCACTTCCATATTTTTTGGGATTGCCCTAAATGAAGTTTATATTGGAAAGGTATTCACAGAACATTAGTAAAGGTATTTAAGATAAGGATACCTCTGGACTTTGTGACTCTCTATTTGGGGTGTGCATTGTTTTCCGAACGGAAGAAAGATATAAAGTTGCTGCAGGCCCTTTTAGCGGCAAGTAAGAAATCAATCACCAGAAAGTGGCTAAATCCAGTATCGCCTACTTTAGAAGATGGGCATGAAATTGTTTAGGAAATATTTAAAATGGAAAAGCTGACTTACTCCCTGAGAATTCAAGAGGAAAAATGTTATCAAATTTGGAATAAATGGATTGAATTTATAACCCCAAAGTGAGCAGACTTTAGATGACTCTCCTAATGGTTCATACCACTTTTCTCATCAACACGGTAATAGTGTTAACGTAAGCTCCCTTCGTTTGAATGTTCACTGTTTTATTTCTGGAAAATGTGGAATTAAGACAAGTAAAGGAAAAGATTGGGAAAAAAAGATAATTTGAAGTAAATAAGTAGACAGGAATTGGATAAGTATGTTTATGGGTGGGAGTAAACACGAAAGTGTTGAGATACAAACACCTATAATGGAAGTTACATAGGGTTACACACATTTTTTTGGACAAGAAAGAAATGAACGAGAAGAGATACGTGGAAATTATTATTCAACCACTATTATTACTAATTTTTTATCAACAATTATTATTTAGTTTAATAGTGTGAAATTACAATTGCACATAAATATCTGTATTTAAGTGCCTAATTATTTTTCTTTTAATATCATCTCAGTGTGTACTTGTGAATGTATAAATATATATAGATTTATACATATATAAAAAATGGAAAAGGCTTTATATGTAAAAAAGTTTGTGTAATACTTGTGAATACCTTATCCAAACAAAAATAAAATTCAAAAAAAGTACAGAGAATATGATAGAAAAAAACTTGAATATGTACACACACACACAATAGTTAAATAGGTAGTATAAAAACTAAAATAAAACGTGGTGAGGTGGTGTTCAGGGTTCAATGTCCATTCAGAAAGCGATGCCAGAGAAGAGAGACCATAAGACCATAAGATATAGGAGAGATGTAGGCCATTCAGCCCATTGAGTCTGTTGCGCCATTCAATCATAGGCTGATCCAATTCTTCCAGTCATCCCCACTCCCCTGCTATCACCCCATACCATTTGATACCCTGGGTAATCAAGAACCTATCTATCTCTGCCTTAAATGCACCCAATGACTTGGCCTCCACAGCCACTCGTGGCAACAAATTCCACAGATTTACCACCCTCTGACTAAAGTAATTTCTCTGCATCTCTGTTCTAAATGGATGTCCTTCAATTCTGAAGTCATGCCCTCTTGTCCTAGAATCCCCTACCATGGGAAATATTTTTCCATATCTAATCTGTTCAGGCTTTTTAACATTCAGAATGCTTCTATGAGATCCCCCCTCATTCTCCGAACTCGGGAGTACAGCCCAGGAGCTGCCAGACGTTCCTCATATGGTAACCCTTTCATTCCTGGATTCATTCTCCTGAATCTTCTCTGAACCCTCTCCAATGTCAGTATATCCTTTCTAAAATAAGGAGCCCAAAACTGCACCTAATACTCCAATTGTGGTCTCACGAGTGCCTTATAGAGTCTCAACATCACATCCCTGCTCTTATATTCTATACCTCTAGAGATGAATGCCAACATTGCATTTACCTTATTCACAACTGACTCAACCAGAAGGTTAAGCTTTACTCCCAAGTCCCTCTGCATATCTGCATTTTGAATTCTCTCTCCATCTAAATAATAGTCTGTCCATTTATTTCTTCCACCAAAGTGCATGACCATACACTTTCCAACATTGTATTTCATTTGCTACTTCTTTGCCCATTCCCCTAAACTACCCAAGTCTCTCTGCAGACTTTCTGTTTCCTCAACACTACCCGCTCCTCCACCTACCTTTGTATCATCGGCAAATTTACCCACAAATCCATTCATCCCATAGTCCAAATCATTGACATACAGTACATTGTAAAAAACAGCAGTTCCAACACTGACCCCTGTGGAACTCCACTGGTAACCGGCATTCAGCCAGAAAAGGATCCTTTCATTCCCGCTCTGTTTTCTGCCGACCAGCCAATGCTCCACCCACACTCGTAACTTCCCTGTAATTCCACAGGCTCTTATCTTGCTAAGCAGCCTCCTGTGTGGCACCTTGTCAAAGGCCTTCTGAAAATCAAAGTACAACATGTCTATTGCGTCTCCTTTCTCTACCCTGCTTGTAATTTCCTGAAAGAGTTGCAGTAGGTTAGTCAGGCAGGATTTTCCTTTCAGGAAACCATGCTGGAAAAGCTGCTCCTGAATTGTTCAGATTCTCTGCATAGTTTGTCATAAGTTCTACAGTATCGTGACGCTTTGGGGGGGGGGGGGCGGCGTGGCCGACAACCCGCCCCGGCATTTCTAAAGACCAGCTCAGTTTATTGTTCTTGTGTTAAAATGCCTTTGTGGGATTATGGTGGGAAGTTCCAGTTCATTTACTGTTACAATTGAGCTTGGGTTATTCAGTTATTTGTGGGTCACCCTGACTGTAACCGGGGTGTGTGATGGTCACCTCCCCCGTCGGGGTGAGGCTTGTTGGGTTCATTCTCCGGGTCATGGTGCCTGATCTGTTTTGTGTTTATCACAATAAAATGGAAACTGAGATGCAGGAAGGAACGAATAACAGACAGGATGAGACATCTCAAAGGAAACTCGAAAAGTCACGAGAAAACACTGAACTTGATGAGGTTGTGACGGAGAATCAGCTATAAAAGAATGATGACACTACGAAAGCTCAGCGAGTCAGGAATCCTCCATGCAGGCTGGTATATGCCGCATCTGGAAATTAGAGTGTTGTGTCAACCTCAGTAATGAGACATGTTAATTCCATTTCCTTCTGGATTGGAGATACCTTAATCATTTAATTCATTTGAAAGCTGTAAGCTGTATGCCTGAATATTGTCAGAAGTGTGAACATAACTAATGAAAACCTTAAGAGCATGAGACATAGGAATAGAATTAGGCTATTCAACTCACCTTTCCATTATGGCTGATCCCAGAACTCACATAACCCACACGCCTGCCTTCTCACTGTACCCTTTGCTGTCCTGACTGATCAGGAAACTATTAACTTCCGCCTTACATATACCCACAGACTTGGCCTCCACCTCAATCTGTGGCAGCTCAGATTCACTACTCTCTAGCAAAATTTCCTCTTTACCTCTGTTCTAAAGGATAGCCCCTCATTTTTGAGGTTGTGCCCTCTAGTTCTGGATACCTCCACCATAGGAAACATCCTTTCCACATCCACCCTATCTAGCCCTTTCAACATTCAGTAGGGTTCAATGAGAGCCCCCAGTGAGTACAGCTCCAAAACTGCCAAACGCTCCTCATATGTTAACCCCTTCACAAGATTCTGGAATGGTTCTGGTTGACTGGGAAATGGCAAATGTCTTTTCATTCTTCATGAAGGGAGAGAGGCAGAAGACAGGAAGCTATAGGCTAGTTAGCCTGACTTCAATGGTTGGGAAGACGTTGGAGTCCAATATTAAGGATGAGGTCATAGGGATTTTGGAGGCACATGATAAATAAAGTAAGCCATAGTCAGTATAGTTTCCTCAAGGGAAAATCTTGCCTGACAAATCTGTTGGAATTTGACGAATTATCAAGCAGGATAGATAAAGCAGAGTTGTTTGATGTTGTGTACCTGGATTTTTAGAAGGCCTTTGACAAGGTGCTACACATGAGGCTGCTTAACAACCTGTGAGCTTAGGGTATTACAGTAAAGATTCTGACATGGAGAAAGCAAAGGCTGGTTGGCAGGAGGCAAAGAGTGGGAATAAAGCTAGCTGCCGGTGAACAGTGGTGTTCCACTGGCGTTTGATTTGAGATCGATTCTTCTTGTGCTATATGGCAATGATTTGGATGCTGGAATTGATGACTTTATTGCAAGGTTTTCAGACGATACGAAGATAGTTGGAGTGGCAGGTAGTTTTGAAAAAGTAGAGAAGTAGAGAGGCTACAGAAGTAGACAGGACAACGGGCATAGAAATCACAGATGGAATGTAGTGTTGAGAAGTTAATGGTCATGCATTTTGGTAAAAGAAATGAAAGGGTTGACTATTTTCTAAATGGAGAGAAAATACAAAACACTGAGGTGCAAAGGGACTTGGGAGTCCTTGTGCAAGATTCCCTATAACCATATAACCATATAACAATCACAGCATGGAAACAGGCCATTCCGGCCCTCCTAGTCCGTGCTGAACTCTTACTCTCACCTAGTCCCACCTACCCGCACTCAGCCCATAACCCTCCACTCCTTTCCTGTCCATATACCTATCCAATTTTACCTTAAATGACACAACTGAACTGGTCTACAGGAAGCTCATTCCACACAGCTATCACTCTCTGAGTAAAACCCACCTCATTATCCACAACACCTCCTACCTTAGTATCATCAGCATACTTACTAATCCAATTTACCACCCCATCCCTAAAGGTTAATTTGCGGATTGAGTTTGTGGTGAGGAAATGCAATTGTGAAACTTAGGTTCTGTTGGCTGCATAAGTCTAAGGAAGTCTGGCCCCACCAAACGTGTGAGATTCTGTTTGTGTGGATGCCGTGTGATGTGTTACCCTGTTACAAATCAGTACCACGAAATAACAGACAGTAACCATATGCAATTAAATGATCTGCTTTATAATTCTTAATTTTTCTAAACGGTTAGTAAAGTAAACCAAAAAGAAAATGGCCCATTTCAATGTAACAGTCTGATTTGCACAAGTTGGAGCTCACGGTTTCCCTTCCGCTGGTCCTCCATCGGTTTCCCTTCCGCTGGTCCTCCATCGATTTCCCTTCCACTGGTCCTCCATCGGTTTCCCTTCCGCTGGTCCTCCATCGGTTTCCCTTCCGCTGGTCCTCCATCGGTTTCCCTTCCGCTGGTCCTCCATCGGTTTCCCTTCCGCTGGTCCTCCATCGATTTCCCTTCCGCTGGTCCTCCATCGATTTCCCTTCCGCTGGTCCTCCATCGGTTTCCCTTCCACTGGTCCTCCATCGATTTCCCTTCCACTGGTCCTCCATCGGTTTCCCTTCCGCTGGTCCTCCATCGGTTTCCCTTCCACTGATCCTCCATCGATTTCCCTTCCGCTGGTCCTCCATCGGTTTCCCTTCCGCTGGTCCTCCATCGGTTTCCCTTCCGCTGGTCCTCCATCGGTTTCCCTTCCACTGGTCCTCCATCGGTTTCCCTTCCGCTGGTCCTCCATCGGTTTCCCTTCCACTGGTCCTCCATCGGTTTCCCTTCCGCTGGTCCTCCATCGATTTCCCTTCCGCTGGTCCTCCATCGGTTTCCCTTCCGCTGGTCCTCCATCGGTTTCCCTTCCGCTGGTCCTCCATCGGTTTCCCTTCCGCTGGTCCTCCATCGATTTCCCTTCCGCTGGTCCTCCATCGGTTTCCCTTCCGCTGGTCCTCCATCGGTTTCCCTTCCGCTGGTCCTCCATCGGTTTCCCTTCCGCTGGTCCTCCATCGGTTTCCCTTCCGCTGGTCCTCCATCGGTTTCCCTTCCGCTGGTCCTCCATCGATTTACCTGGGCTTCGTCAACTCCCAGCCCTTTCTGGAGTCGATGACCTCTCCTTTCTGATATCTTGTCTCTCCATCTTCTGCTGAACAAAAGACACAGATCACCTTGGTCTCAGGCACATAACAAGAAAAGAAACACTCCCCTCATTGGACAGCGCCCATTCCAAACCCAGTTATCTCCAGCTCCCCTCCGTCCCACGCATAAGCAGCAGCAAGCAACAATCCCCCCTCCCATAGAACCATAGAACATTACAGCACAGTAACAGGCCTTTCGGCCCTTCTCGGCTGTGCTGAACCATTTTTCTGCCTAGTCCCACTGACCTGCACCTGGCCCATATCCCTCCATACACCTGTCATCAATGTACCTGTCCAAGTTTTTCTTAAATGTGAGCCTGCATTTACAGCTTCATCTGGCAGCTCATTCCACACTCCCACCACTCTCTGTGTGAAGAAGCCCCCCCCCCAATGTTCCCTTTAAACTTTTCCCCCTTCACCCTTAACCCATGACCTCTGGGTTTTTTCTCCCCACGCCTCAGTGGAAAAAGCCTGCTTGCATTCACTCTATCAATACCCATCATAATTTTCTATACCTCTATCAAATCACCCCTCATTCTTCTACGCTCCAGGGAATAAAGTCCTAACCTATTCAACCTTTCTCTGTAACTCAGTTTCTCAAGTCCTGGCAACATCCTTGTAAACCTTCTCTGCACTCTTTCAAACTTATTGATATCCTTCCTGTAACTTGGTGACCAAAACTGCACACAATACTCCAAATTCAACCTCACCAATACCTTATACAACCTTAACATAACATTTCAGCTCTTATACTCAATACTTTGATTTATAAAGGCCAATGTACCAAAAGCTCTCTTTACGACCCTATCTACTTGTGATGCCACTTTTAGGGAATTTTGTATCTGTACTCCCAGATCCCTCTGTTCTACTGAATTCCTCAGTGCCCTACCATTTACCTTGCATGGTCTACCTTGGTTTTTCCTTCCAAGGTGCAATACCTCACACCTCCCCCATCGGCAAAATAAAGCGTTGGCACCATCACCAAGCACTCGAGCGTGAGCAAAGCAACAGCAAAGACACAGACTTGCAGTTACCCCAGAGACTTCGTGTTTCACCCGGTATTCGACATACCATAGGCTCTCTCTCTCTCTCTCTCTCCCTAGTAAGAGAGAAAGAGGTGTCTCCATTTCACAGCGAGAGGGGAAATGTAACAAACAACTTGTTGGTTTACAATGTTCAAAGTCCATTGTGTCGCTTTTTCCAAGCTCTGTGATCTCGAGTCCCTGGACACACAGCTTTAGATCTTCCATATCCCATAACACACCAATCTCCTGCCCGGATACCGACCTTTGATCTTCCCCTCTCCAAACTGCCCTCTGAAGATGAACTGAGCTCTTGGGTCGTGCCCTTGGTGTGCTGAATGATGGCCAATCGTGAAACCCCGAGAGTGGGTCCCATTCCTGCAAAGAACCATAGTCAGTGTGCAACTCCAGGTCAGGGTCTTCAAAAGAACCCTGAAAGGGAAAAATAGAGATATTAAAGATGGAAACAGAGCTGTTTCTGAAGATGCAAGCAAAGGAGTCGCCATTAGGCGCCATTAATCCTCCTGAGCTCCTCCTCCTCTTCTTATCAAATTCCAAGTTGAACTCAATTATACTGTGATCTCTGCCTTCTGAGGGTTCTTTTACCTTAAACTCCCTCATCGCCTCCTGTTCAATACATAACACCTAATCCAGTATAGCTGATCACCCATGATTCTCGTTACATTGCTCTTTTGACTCGCCTTTTCTATTTCCCATTGTAACCTGTGCTCCACTGTTGGGAGGCCCGTATATAACTGCCGTCAGCATCCTTTAACCCTTGCAGTTTCTTAACTCACCCCACAAGGATTCAACATCTTCTGATCCCATGTCACATCTTTCTGCTGGTTTGATGCCATTCTTTACCAG
Source organism: Hemitrygon akajei (assembly GCF_048418815.1). NCBI lineage: Eukaryota > Metazoa > Chordata > Chondrichthyes > Myliobatiformes > Dasyatidae > Hemitrygon > Hemitrygon akajei. The sequence continues at coordinate 3,336,517 of NC_133130.1, forward strand.
TAGAGCCCCACCCCCCCTCTACCTACTTTCCTATCCCTCCAAAACAATGTGTAACCTTGGACATTCAGCTCCCAACTACAACCATCCTTCAGCCACGATTCAGTGATGGCCACAACATCATACCTGACAATCTGTAATAGTGCAACAAGATCATCCATCTCATTTCTTATACTCTGTGCATTGAGATACAACACTTTGTGTACTGTATTTGCTACCCTTTTTGGTTCTGCATCCCTAATGCACCGATACTCACCCTGCTGGCTGCGGTTTTGTCCCATCACCTGCCTCCCCTACTCGACAGTCTGACTGCACGCTATCTTTGCATTTATTCCACCTTCCTATCCTGAGTCCATTCCACTCTTCAAGAACAGAGAAAGGTGGAGGAAAGGAAACTATAGATCAGTTAGTCTGACTTCAGTGGTTGGGATGTGTTATAGTCGATTATTAAGAATTAGGTCTCAGGGTATTTGGAGGTACGTGACAAAATAGGCCATGCCTCTATTCTGAAGTTGTGTCCTCTGGTCTCAGAGACCCCCACTATAGGAAACATCATGTCCACATCCACTCCATCAAGGCATTTCACCATATGATAGGTTTCAATGAGGTCACCCACATCTTTTGAATTCTGGTCAATACAGGCCTAGAGCCATCGTGTTCTTCATATGGAAAAGCATTCATAAGCCCAAAGGCCATAAGATATAGGAGTGGGATCAGCCCATTCAGCCCATCGAGTCTGCTCTGCCATTCAATCATGGACTCATCCAATTCTTTCATTCACCCCCACTCCCCTGCTTTCACCCCATATCTCTTGATGCCCTGGCTAATCAAGAACCTATCTATCCCTGCCTTAAATCCACCCAATAACATGGCCTCCACAGCTGCTCGTGGCAACAAATTCCATAGATTTACCACCCTCTGGCACAGAGTCTGGCCCTGTGGCTCAGAAGGGTAGGGAAGGGAAGAGGATGGCAACAGTGATAGGGGACTCTACAGTTAGGGGGTCAGACATGTGATTTTGCAGACGCAGGAAAGAAACTCAGATGGTAGTTTGCCTCCCAGGTGCCAGGGTCCGGGATGTTTCTGATCACATCCATGATATGTTGAAGTGGGAAGGTGAACAGCCAGAGGTCGTGGTACATATTGGTACCAATGACATAGGCAGGAAAAGGGAGGAGGTCATGAAAGCAGACTACAGGGAGTTAGGAAGGAAGTTGAGAAGCAGGACCGCAAAGGTAATAATCTCGGGGTTACTGCCTGTGCCACGCGGCAGTGAGAATAGGAATAGAATGAGGTGGAGGATAAATGCATTGGAGAGCAATTGGAGCAGGGGGCAGGGATTCAGATTTCTGTGTCATTGGGACCTCTTCCATGGCAGATGTGGCCTGTACAAATAGGACGGGTTGCACTTGAATCCGAGGGGGACCAGTATCCTGGTGGGAAGGTTTGCTAAGGCTATTGGGGAGAGTTTAAACTAAAATTGCTGGGGGGTGGGAACAGAATGGAAAGTGACAGAGGAAAGAGAGGTTGCCTCACAAATAGAGAAAGCTTGGAGAAAGTGCGAGAGAGGGGATAGGCAGGTAATAGAAAAGGGATGCGCTCAGACCAATGGTTTGAGGTGCGTTTATTTTAATGTGAGGAGTATCATGAATAGAGCAGATACACTTAGAGTATGGATCAGTACTTGGATCTATGATTTTGTGGCCATTACAGAAACTTGGGTGGTGCAGGGGCAGGAATGGCACTTCAAGTGTTGGGTTTTAGATGTTTCAGAAAGAACAGGGAGGGAGGCAAAAGAAGTGGGGGCGTGGCACTGCCAATCAGGGATAGTGTCACGGGTGCAGAAAAGGAGGAAGTCATGGAGGGATTGTCTATGGAGTATCTGTGGGTGGAAGTTAGGAACAGGAAAGGGTCAATAACTCTACTGGGTGTTTTGTATAGACCACCCAATAGTAACATGGACATCGAGGAGCGGATAGGGAGACAGATTCTGGAAAGGAGTAATAATAACAGGGTTACACGAGTGAATCTGCAGATGCTGGAAATAAATAAAAACACAAGATGCTGGTGGAACTCAGCAGGCCAGACAGCAACTATGGGAGGAGGTAATAACGACGTTTCGGGCCAAAACCCTTCATCAGGAGTGAAGTAACATGGGATGGTCGAGGGGGGATAAGAAGTGGGGGGAGGGATGAAGTAGAGAGCTGGGAAGTGATAGGCTGGAGGGAAATGGGCTGGGGGAAGGTGGAGAATTATGGGAAATAAAAGAGAAAGAAAGGTAGGGCTGGGGGGAGATTATAGTGAGGGGGGGAAAAAAGAAAGAGAACCAGGCTAAAATTATAGATAGGGATGGGGTAAGGGTGGGGGGCAGGGATATCAACGGAGGTCTGTGAGTTGAATGTTCATGCCGGCAGGTAGGAGGCTACCTAGGCGGGAGATAAGGTATTGCTCCATCAACCTGCGTGTGGCCTCTCCCTGTGGCCACACTCAATTCCACAGACCACTCCGATATATCTGTCCATGGCCCCTCACCCCATCTCCCCGCCAGCCCACCAGGGATAGAGTCCCCCTGGTCCTCACCTATCACCCTACAAGCCTACAGATCCAACGTATAATCCTCCGTAACTTTCGCCACCTCCTACGTGATCCCACAACCAACCACATCTTCCCCTCCCCCCCACTCTCGGCTTTCTGCAGGGATCACTCCCTACGCGACTCCCTTGTCCGTTCATCCCCCCATCCCTCCCCACCGACCTCCCTCCAGGCACTCATCCCTGCAAACGGAAGAAGTGCTACACCTGCCCCCACACTTCTTCCCTCACCACCATCCCAGGCCCCAGACAGTCCTTTCAGGTGAGGCACCACTTCACCTGCGAGTCAACTGGGTGATATACTGTATCCGGTGCTCCCGATGTGGCCATTTATACATTGGGGAGACCCGCCGCAGACTGGGAGACCGTTTCGCCGAACACCGGCGCTCGGTCCTCCAGCAGTGGCGGGATCTCCCTGTGGCCACACACTTCAATTCCACAGACCACTCCCACTCCAACATGTCTGTCCATGGCCTCCTCTACCGTCAAGATGAGGCCACACGCAGGTCGATGGAGCAATACCTTATCTCCCACCTAGGTAGCCTCCTACCTGCCGGCATAAACATCCAACTCACTGACCTCCGTTGATACCCCTGCCCCCCCTTTACCCCATCTCTATCTATAATTTTAGTCTGGTTCTCTTTCTCTCTTTTTCCCCCCTCACTATAATCTCCCCCCAGCCCTACTTTTCTTTCTCTTTTATTTCCCATAATTCTCCACCTTCCCCCCCAGCCCATTTCCCTCCAGTCTATCACTTCCCAGCTCTCTACTTCATCCCTCCCCCCACTTCTTACCCCCCTCGACCATCCCATGTTACTTCACACCTGATGAAGGGTTTCGGCCCAAAACGTCGTCACTACCTCCTCCCATAGATGCTGTCTGGGCTGCTGAGTTCTGCCAGCATTTTGTGTTTTTATAATAACAGGGTTGTTGTGATAGGAGATTTTAATTTCACAAATATTGATTGGCATCTCCCTAGAGCGAGGGGTTTAGATGGGGTGGAGTTTGTTAGGTGTGTTCAGGAAAGTTTGTTGACTATGTAGATAAGCCTACAAGAGGAGAGGCTGTACTTGATCTGGTATTGGGATCTCAGTGGGAGAGCATTTTGGAGATAGTGATCACAATTCTATCTCCTATACCATAGCATTGGAAAGGGATAGGAACAAACAATTTAGGGAAATGTTCAATTGGAATAAGGGGAAATATGAGGCAATCAGTCAGGAACTTGGAAGCATAAATTGGAAACAGATGTTCTCAGGGAAACATATGGAAGAAATGTGGCAATTGTTCAGGGGATATTTGCGTGGAGTTCTGCATAGGTATGTTCCAATGAGACAGGGAAAGGATGGTAGGGTACAGGAACCTTGGTGTAAAAAGTCTGTTGTAAATCTAGTCAAGAAAAAAAGATCTTTCGAAAGTTTCAAAACACTAGGTAACGATAGAGATCTAGAAGATTATAAGGCTAGCAAGAAGGAGCTTAAGAATGGAATTAGCAGATCCAGAAGGGACCATGAGAAGGCATTGGTGGACAGGATTAAGGAATACTCAAAGGCATTCTACAAGTATGTGAAGAGCAAGAGGATAAGACATGAAAGAATAGGACCAATCAAGTGTGACGGTGGAAAAGTGTGTATGGAACCGAAGGAGGTAGCAGAGGTACTTAATGAATATTTTGCTTCAGTATTCACTAAAGTAAAGGATCTTGGTGATTATAGGGATGACTTACAGCGGAATGAAAAGCTGGAGCATATAGACATTAAGAAAGAGGATGTGTTGGAGCTGTTGTAAAGCATCAAGTTGGACAAGTCACCAGGACAGGACAGGATGTACTCCAGACTATTGTGGGAAGCGAGGGAGGAGATTGCTGAGCCTCTGGCAAAGATCTTTGCATCATCAATGAGAACGGGAGAGGTTCCGAAGGATTGGAGGGTTGCGGATGTTCAAGAACGGGAGTAGGAATAGCCCAGGAAATTACAGACCAGTGAGTCTTACTTCAGTGGTTGGTAAGCTGATAGAGAAGATCCTGAGAGGCAGGATTTATAAACATTTGGAGAGGTATAATATGATTAGTAATAGTCAGCATGGCTTTTTCAAAGGCAGGTCGTGCCTTACGAACCTGATTGAATTTTTTGAGGATGTGATTAAACACATTGATGACGGTAGAGCTGTAGATGTAGTGTATATGGATTTCAGCAAGGCATTTGATAAAGTACCCCATGCAAGGCTTACTGAGAACGTAAGGAGGCATGGGATCCAAGGGGTCATTGCTTTGTGGATCAAGAACTGGCTTGCCCACAGAAGGCAAAGAGTGGTTGTAAACGGGTCATATTCTGTATGGAGGTCAGAGACCAGTGGTGAGCCTCAGGGATCTGTTCTGGGACCCTTACTCTTTGTGATTTTTATAAATTACCTGGATGAGGAAGTGGAGGGATGGTTTAGTAAGTTTGCTGATGACACAAAGGTTGGAGGTGTTGTGGATAGTGTGGAGGGCTGTCAGAGATTACAGCGGGATATTGATAGGATACAAAACTGGGCTGAGAAGTGGCAGATGGAGTTCAACCCAGATAAGTGTGAAGTGGTTCATTTTGGTTGGTCAAATATGATGGCAGAATACAGTATTAATGGTTAGACTCTTGGCAGTGTGGAGGATCAGAGGAATCTTGGGGTCCGAGTCCATAGGACACTCACAGCAGTTGCGCAGGTTGACTCTGTGGTTAAGAAGGCGTACGGTGTATTGGTCTTCATCAATCGTGGAATTGAATTTAAGAGACGAGGGGTAATGTTGCAGCTATATAGGATCCTGGTCAGTCCCCATTTGGAGTACTGTGTTCAGTTCTGGTTGCCTCACTACAGGAAGGATGTGGAAGCCATAGAAGGGGTGCAGAGGAGATATACGATGATGTTGCCTGGACTGGGGAGCATGTCTTATGAGGATAGGTTGAGTGAACTAGTCCCTTTCTCCTTGGAGCGACGGAGGATGAGAGGTGACCTGATAGAGGTGTACAACATAATGAGAGGCATTGATCATGTGGATAGTCAGAGGCTTTTTCCCCAAGCTGAAATGGTTGCCACAAGAGGACACAGGTTTAATGTGCTGGGGAGAAGGTACAGAGGAGATATCAGGGGTAAGTTTTTTACTCAGAGAGTGATGAATGCGTGGAATGGGCTGCTGGCCACGGTGGTGAATGTGGATGCAATGGGGTCTTTTAAGAGGCTTTTAGATAGGTACGTGGAGCTTAGAAAAATAGATGGCTATAGGTAAGCCTAGTAATTTCTGTGGTAGGGACATATTTGGCACCACTTTGTGGGCCAAAGGGGTTGTATTGTGCTGTAGGTTTTCTATGTTTCTCTGCATCTCAGTTCTAAAAGTACGTCCTTCAATCCTGAGTCGTGCCTTCTTCTCCTGGTATCCCCTACCATGGGAAATAACTTTGCCATTTATAATCCATTCAGGCCTTTTCACATTCGGAATGTTTCTATGAGATCCTTCTTATTCTCCTGAACTCCAGGGAATACAGCCCAAGAGCTGCCAGATGTTCCTCATACGGTAATCCTTTCGTTCCTGGAATCATTCTCGTGAATCTTCTCTGAACCCTCTCCAATGTCAGTATATCCTTTCTAAAATAAGGAGCCCAAAACTGCACACAGTACTCCAAGTGTGGTCTCATGAGTGCCTTATAGAGCCTCAACATCACATCCCAACTCTTGTATTCTATACCCATAGAAATGAATGCCAACATTGCATTCGCCTTCTTCACCACCAACTCAATCTGGAGGTTAACCTTTAGGGTATCCTGCACAAGGACTCCCAAGTCCCTTTGCACCTCTGCATTTTGAATTCTCTCCCCATCTAAATAGATAGATAGATAGATAGATAGATACTTTATTCATCCCCATGGGGAAATTCAACTTTTTTCCAATGTCCCATACACTTGTTGTAGCAAAACTAATTACATACAATACTTAACTCAGTAAAAAAATATGATATGCATCTAAATCACTATCTCAATAAGCATTAATAATAGCTTTTAAAAAGTTCTTAAGTCCTGGCGGTAGAATTGTAAAGCCTAATGGCATTGGGGAGTATTGACCTCTTCATCCTGTCTGAGGAGCATTGCATCGATAGTAACCTGTCGCTGAAACTGCTTCTCTGTCTCTGGATGGTGCTATGTAGAGGATGTTCAGAGTTTTCCATAATTGACCGTAGCCTACTCAGCGCCCTTCGCTCAGCTACCGATGTTAAACTCTCCAGTACTTTGCCCACGACAGAGCCCGCCTTCCTTACCAGCTTATTAAGACGTGAGGCGTCCCTCTTCTTAATGCTTCCTCCCCAACACGCCACCACAAAGAAGAGGGCGCTCTCCACAACTGACCTATAGAACATCTTCAGCATCTCACTACAGACATTGAATGACGCCAACCTTCTAAGGAAGTACAGTCGACTCTGTGCCTTCCTGCACAAGGCATCTGTGTTGGCAGTCCAGTCTAGCTTCTCGTCTAACTGTACTCCCAGATACTTGTAGGTCTTAACCTGCTCCACACATTCTCCATTAATGATCACTGGCTCCATATGAGGCCTAGATCTCCTAAAGTCCACCACCATCTCCTTGGTCTTGGTGATATTGAGACGCAGGTAGTTTGAGTTGCACCATATCACAAAGTCCTGTATCAGTTTCCTATACTCCTCCTCCTGTCCATTCCTAACACACCCCACTATGGCCGTGTCATCAGCGAACTTCTGCACATGGCAGGACTCCGAGTTATATTGGAAGTCTGATGTGTACAGGGTGAACAGGACCGGAGAGAGTACGGTTCCCTGCGGCGCCCCTGTGCTGCTGACCACCGTGTCAGACCTACAGTCTCCCAACCGCACATACTGAGGTCTATCTGTCAAGTAGTCCACTATCCAATCCACCATGTGAGAGTCTACTCCCATCTCCGTTAGTTTGTGCCTTAAGATCTTGGGCTGGATGGTGTTAAAGGCACTAGAGAAGTCAAGGAATGTAATCCTCACAGCACAACTGACCCCATCTAGGTGAGAGAGTGATTTGTGCAGCAAATACGTGATAGCATCCTCCACTCCCACCTTCTCCTTATACGCAAACTGAAGAGGATCCCGGGCGTGCCTGGTTTGTGGCCTCAGATTCTGTATTATCAGCCGCTCCATGGTCTTCATCACGTGCGACGTCAAGGCAACAGGTCTGAAGTCATTCAACTCCTTTGGTTGTGGTTTCTTCGGTACCGGGACAATACAGGATGTTTTGTTTATTTCTTCCACCAAAGTGCATGACCATACACTCTCCAACATTGTATTTCATTTGCCACATCTTTGCCCTTTTGCCTAAACTATTTAAGTCCCTCTGCAGGCTCTTTGTTTCCTCAACACTACCTACTCCACCATTTATCTTTGTATCATCAGCAAACTTAGCCACAAATCCATTAATCCCATGGTCCAAATCATTGAAATACATCGTAAAAAGCAGTGGTCCTATCACAGACTCCTGTGGAACTCCACTGGTAACAGGCATTCAGCCAGAATAGGATCCCGTTATTCCCGCTCTGTTTTCTGCCAACCAGCCAATGCTCCACCCATACTAGTAACTTCCCTGTAATTCCATGGGCTCTTATCTTGATAAGCAGCCCCATGTGCGGCACCTTGTCAAAGGTCTTCTGAAAATCCAAGTGCACCACATCTACTGCATCGCCTTTGTCTACACTGATTGTAATTTCCTCAAAGAATTGCAGTAGGTTTGTCAGGCAGGATTTTCCTTTCAGGAAATCATGCTGGCTTTAGCCTATCTTGTCATGTGCCTCCAGGTATTCCATAATTTCATCCCTAACAATCAATTCCAACAACTACCCAACCACTGATGTCAGGCTAACAGGTCTATAGTTTCCTTTCTGCTGCCTCCCACCCTTCTTAAATAACAGAGTAACATTTGCAATTTTCCAGTCATCCGGTACAATGCCAGAATCTTTCGATTCTTGAAAGATCATCATCATTGCCTCCGCAATCTCTCCAGCTACTTCTTTCAGAGCCCAAGGGTGCATTCCATCACGTCCAGGAGATATATCCACCTTCAGACCATTAAGCTTCCTGAGCACCTTCTCAGCCATAATTTTCACTGCACAAACTTCACTTCCCAGACACTCTTGAATGTCCAGTATACTACAGATGTCTTCCACTGTGAAGACCGATGCAAAATACGCATTCAGTTCCTCTGCCATCTCTGCATCTCTCATTACAATATCTCCAGCGTCATTTTGTATTGGCCCTATATCTACCCTCGACTCTCTTTTACTCTTTATATACTTAAAAAAGCCTTTGGTATCTTCTTTGATATTTGTCACCAGCTTCCTCTCATAATTCATTTTTTCCTTCCTAATGACCTTCTTAGTTTCCTTCTGCAAGTTTTTAAAAGCTCCCCAATCCTCTATCTTCCCACTAGCTCTGGCTTCCTTGTATGCCCTCTCTTTTGCTTTTACATTGGCTCTGACTTCACATGTTAGCCACGGTGGTGTCCTTCTTTCCTTTGAAAATTTCTTCTTATTTGGAATATATCTGTCTTGCACTTCCCTCATTTTTCACATTGCTGCCATTGCTGCTCTGCTGACTTTCCTGCTAGTATCTCTTTCCAGTCAACTTCGGCCAGTTCCCCTCTCATGCCATTGTAATTTACTTTATTCCACTGAAATACTGACACATTAGATTTTATGTTTTTTCCCTCTCAAATGTCAATGTGAACTCAGTCATATTGTGATCACTGTTCCCTAAGGGTTCCTTAACCTTTAGCTCTTATCACCCCCGGATCATTGCACAACACCCAGTCCAGCACAGCTGATTCCCTGGCGGGCTCAATGACAAGCTGTTCTAAAAAGCCATCCCTTAGACATTCTGCAAATTCTCTCTCGAGGTCCAGTACTGGCCTAGTTTTCCCAATCCACTTTCATGTTAAAATCCCCAGCGATTATCATGACATTGCCCTCTGACACACCTTTTCTATCTCCTGCTGTAATTTGTAATCCACATCCTGGCTGCTGTTTGGAGGCTTGTATACAACTGCCATTAGGGTCCTTTTACCCTTGCCATTTCTTAACTCAACCCATAGAGACTCTATACCTTCCGATCCTTTGTTATCCCTTTCCAATGATTTAATATTATTTCTTATACACAGAGCCACACCACCCCCTCTGCCTATCTTTCTGATACACCGTATATCCTTGGACGTTCAGCTCCCAATGCCAGCCATTTTTTTGCCAAATTTTAGAGATGGCCACAACGTCATATTTACCAATCTGTAGTTGAATTTCAAGATCAACCATTTTATTCCTTATGCTACGTGCATTGAAATACAACACTCTCAGTCCAGTATTTGTTGCTTTCAGTTTTAATTGTACCATGCCTTTATTGCTCTGTAAGTCTCATCTCCTACCTGTTCTTTCTATTAACCATATAGCCATATAACAATCACAGCACGGAAACAGGCCGTCTCGGCCCTCCTAGTCCGTGCCGAACTCTTAATCTCACCTAGTCCCACCTACCCGCATTCAGCACATAACCCTCCACTCCTTTCCTGTCCATATACCTATCCAATTTTACCTTAAATGAAACAACTGAACTGGCCTCTACTACTTCTACAGGAAGCTCATTCCACACAGCTATCACTCTCTGAGTAAAGAAATACCCCCTCGTGTTTCCCTTAAACTTTTGCCCCCTAACTCTCAAATCATGTCCTCTCGTTTGAATCTCCCCTACTTTCAATGGAAACAGCCTATTCACGTCAACTCTATCTATCCCTCTCAACATTTTAAATACCTCGATCAAATCCCCCCTCAACCTTCTACGCTCCAATGAATAGAGACCTAACTTGTTCAAACTTTCTCTGTAACTTAAGTGCTGAAACCCAGGTAACATCCTAGTAAATTGTCTCTGCACTCTCTCTAATTTATTGATATCTTTCCTATAATTCGGTGACCAGAACTGTACACAATATTCCAAATTTGGCCTTACCAATGCCTTGTACAACTTTAACATTACATCCCAACTTCTGTACTTAATGCTCTGATTTATAAAGGCCAGCGTTCCAAAAGCCTTCTTCACCACCCTATCTACATGAGACTCCACCTTCAGGGAACTATGCACTCTTATTCCTAGATCTCTCTGTTCTACTGCATTCCTCAATGCCCTACCATTTACCCTGTATGTTCTATTTGGATTATTCCTGCCAAAATGTAGAACCTCACACTTCTCAGCATTAAACTCCATCTGCCAACGTTCAGCCCATTCTTTTAACCGGCATAAATCTCCCTGCAAGTTTTGAAAACCCACCTCATTATCCACAACACCTCCTACCTTAGTATCATCGGCATACTTACTAATCCAATTTACCACCCCATCATCCAGATCATTTATGTATATTACAAACAACATTGGGCCCAAAACAGATCCCTGAGGCACCCCGCTAGTCACCGGCCTCCATCCCAATAAACAATTATCCACCACTACTCTCTGGCATCTCCCATCTAGCCACTGTTGAATCCATTTTATTACTCCAGCATTAATACCTAACGACTGAACCTTCTTACTAACCCTCCATGTGGAACTTTGTCAAAGGCCTTGCTGAAGTCCATATAGACTACATCCACTGCCTTACCCTCGTCAACATTCCTCGTAACTTCTTCAGAAAATTCAATAAGGTTTGTCAAACATGACCTTCCACGCACAAATCCATGCTGGCTACTCCTAATCAGATCCTGTCTATCCAGATAATTATAAATACTCTAAGAATACTTTCCATTAATTTACCCACCACTGATGTCAAACTGACAGGTCTATAATTGCCAGGCTTACTTCTAGAACCCTTTTTAAACTATGGAACCACATGAGCAATACGCCAATCCTCCAGCACAATCCCCGTTTCTAATGACATCTGAAAGATCTCCGTCAGAGCTCCTGCTATCTCTACACAAACTTCCCTCAAGGTCCTGGGGAATATTCTGTCAGGACCCGGAGATTTATCCACTTTTAAATTTCTTAAAAGCGCCAGCACTTCCACCTCTTTAATTGTCATAGGTTCCATAACTTCCTTACTTGTTTCCCACACTTTACACAATTCAATATCCTTCTCCTTAGTGAATACCGAAGAGAAGAAATCGTTCAAAATCTCTCCCATCTCCCTCGGCTCCACACATAGCTGACCACCCTGATTCTCTAAGGGACCAATTTTATCCCTCACTATCCTCTTGCTTTTTATATAACTGTAGAAACCTTTCGGATTTACTTCCACCTTATTTGCCAAACCAAACTCGTATCTTCTTTTAGCTTTTCTAATCTCTTTCTTAAGATTCCTTTTACATTCTTTATATTCCTCGAGCAATTCCTTTACTCCATGCTGCCTATATCTATTGTAGACATCCCTCTTTTTCCGAACCAAGTTTCTAATATCCCTTGAAAACCATGGCGCTTTCAAACCTTTAACCTTTCCTTTCAACCTAACAGGAACATAAAGATTCTGTACCCTCATAATTTCACCCTTAAATGACCTCCATTTCTCTATTACATCCTTCCCATAAAACAACTTGACCCAATCCACTCTCTCTAAATCCCTGCGCATCTCCTCAAAGTTAGCCTTTCTCCAATCAAAAATCTCAACTCTAGGTCCAGTTCTGTCCTTCTCCATAATTATATTGAAGCTAATGCTATTGTGATCACTGGACCCGAAGTGCTCCCCAACACATACATCTGTCAACTGACCTATCGCATTCCCTAACAGGAGATCCAACACTGCCCCATCTCTAGTCGGTACTTCTATGTATTGTTGCAAAAAACTATCCTGCACACATTTCACAAACTCTAAACCATCCAGCCCTTTTACAGAATGAGCTTCCCAATCTATGTGTGGAAAATTAAAATCTCCCACAATCACCACCTTGTGTTTACTACAAATATCTGCTATCTCCTTACACATTTGCTCTTCCAACTCACGCTCCCCATTAAGTGGCCTATAATACACTCCTATCAGTGTTACTACACCTTTCCCATTCCTCAATTCCACCCAAATAGCCTCCCTAGAGGAGCTCTGTAATCTATCCTTCCAAAGCACCGCCATAAGATTTTCTCGGACAAGCAATGCAACACCTCCTCCTCTGGCCCCTCCTACTCTATCACACCTGAAGCAACTAAATCCAGGAATATTTAGTTGCCAATCACACCCTTCCTGCAACCATGTTTCACTAATAGCTACAACATCATAATTCCAGGTATCAATCCACGCTTTAAGCTCATCCACCTTTCTTACAATGCTCCTAGCATTAAAATAGATACATTTAAGATACTCTCCACCTCCTCCTCTCTTTTCATCCCTAACAACGCATTCAAATTTATTATCTCTGTTGCTCATGTAATGGCTTCTCTGTAATGTTCACTGCTGAGGTAACAGTTTCTCTGTAGGAGCAATGTTTGGGTTATGGTTGGAGATAACAGGACTGTGGTATGAATGTTAGCCATTCGGAGATTTTTGCTTTGTCTTGTGTATCTGAAAGGATGTTTTTTCACGGTCTTTTGTCGAGGAAAGGTGAAGAGGGAGGACATGTGTGGAGAGAGCTGGTAGGCCACCGGACGGAGTGGACTGGGATCTGAGGGTCTGAAGATCACCGACGCTCGGAGGAAACCGATGGTGGAAGAATGACTACTGAGTGAGTTCCAGCATGAACTTTTGACTTTTCCTGGAATTGGACCCTTTTATTAATTTTCATTACTAACCCTATATTCAGATTAAGATTCATAAAGTTCAATCATTTAATTGCATATGGTGTACTGTCTGATATTTTGCGTTGTGGGTTTGTAACTGGGGATACATTACACAGCATCCACACAAACGTGATTTCCCAGTTTGGCGGGACCAAAGGCTGTTTCCCCGAGACGAATGTGAGCTGGGCGAGTCAGAGGATTACATATGCTTTTTGTTTTCCCCTTCCTCAGCCCTACCACTCCAGTTCCCATCCCCCTGCCAAATTAGTTTAAACCCTCCCTAACAACTCTATTAAACCTGCCTGCTAGGATATTGGACCCCTTTGGGTTCAGGTGTAACCTGTCCTTTTTGTACAGGTCGTACCTCCCCCAGAAGAGGCCCCAATGATCCAGGAATCTGAAGCTCTCACCCCTACACAGTCTCTCAGCCACACATTAATAGCCTGATCATGGTATTCTGGCACTCACTAGCAATCCTGAGATTACTACCCTGGAAGTCCTGCATTTCAGCTTCCTACCCAACTCTCTGAATTCTCTCTTCAGGCCCTCCTCCCTTTTTCTACCTTTGTCATTGGTACCAACCTGTACCAAGACTCCTGGCTGCTCACCCTCTCCCTTCAGAATACTCTGCACCCGATCCGAGACATCCCGTACCTGGGGCACCTGGGAGGCAACGCACCATGCGGGTATCCAGAACATCTTTGGGGAGCGGTGTCTCAGAAAGGCACCGTCCATTATTAAGGACCTCCAGCACCCAGGGCATGCCCTTTTCTCACTGTTACCATCAGGCAGGAGGTACAGGAGCCTGAAGGCACACACTCAACGATTCAGGAACAGCTTCTTCCCCTCCGCCATCAGGGAGGAGGTACAGGAGTCTGAAGGCACACACTCAACGATTCAGGAACAGCTTCTTCCCCTCCGCCATCAGGGAGGAGGTACAGGAGCCTGAAGGCACACACTCAGCGATTCAGGAACAGCTTCTTCTCCTCCGCCATCAGGGAGGAGGTACAGGAGCCTGAAGGCACACACTCAGCGATTCAGGAACAGCTTCTTCCCCTCTGCCATCCGATTCCTAAATGGGCATTGAAGCTTTGGACACTACCTCACTTTTTTTAATATACAGTATTTCTGTAGCACATTTTAAAAAAAATCTATTCAATATACATAATTGATTTACTTGTTTATTTATTATGTTTTATTTTCTTTATTATTATCTTTCTCTCTCTCTCTGCTAGATTATGTATTGCATTGAACTGCTGCTACTAAGTTAACAAATTTCACGTCACATGTTTATGTTTCTAAAAATGCAAAGAAAAAACAAAGTCCACTTACCCACTTACCTTGCCGGAGCCTGAGTGAGCAAAAGCCTGTCACTTCCACTCTCACCACTGGCCTGCTCCCGAGGATGGCCGCTCTGCTTATCCCTTCTGTACTTTTATTTAGTTCATCGAGCTCAGTTGCCACCACTGATAGGCCCCGCACAATGGACTAACAGGCCTTAGCAAGGGCTTATGATTGAACTGCAGCCCATGTGGTTTGCCAGCTGGCAAAAAGTAACCGTCAGTGGGCTTGAGGAGAGGAAGAAAGGATCAGCCATGATTGAATGGCAGAGAGGAGTCGATGGGCCAAATGGCCTAATTCTGCTCCTAAGTCTTATGGTCTTATGTCCAGGCACCATTGGCACCTTTTGAGGTTTCAGAGTGATGATGTGGTCCTCTTCCCCCTCCCATAGTTTCACGCACATCCCTACCATGGTGGACTGTTCTACTCGGTGGCAGGAGATCACATCTCTAACATCGATTACAGCCACAGACGTGGCTCGCGTGTTCATCCTGGACTGTTCGGTTTGGCAGTCCATCTGATATTTCCTCTGAGTGTAATCCCCAATTAACTTCAGCCCTCTGGGTTGCAAAAGGCCAAAGGCATTAGGCTACATCACACCATGGCGTATCACCTGCTGTCTAATAGGCTATGCGCAAATTCACCGCTCCTTAAGGGCTGCCCTGAGAGCTTCCTGATAGATGAGTGTTAGCATAATTGTCTCCTGTGGGTTCTGCTGGGGCTCAAAACAGCTCTGAAAGAGGGCCTGTAGTCACCTGTGTCTAAGCTGGTATACAGGCAGCCATTATGAGTGCCAGGTGATTTCTGTCTTCCCACACATAGTGGGAAGGGAATATATGGTTTTATTTCTTCTCCCTCCCAAAGTGCATGGCCATGCACTTTCCGACACTGTATTCTATCTGCCATTTCTTTGTCCATTTGTCTAAGTACTTCTGTGGCCTCTGTACCTCCTCAAAACTACCTATCCCTACACCTATTTTCATACCGTTCACAAACTTGGCCACAAGCCATCAATTCTGTCATCCAAGTCATTGATGAATTACTTAAAAAGAAATAGTCCCAATACAGACTTCTGTGGAATACTACTAACCACCGACAGCCAGCCAGAAAAACCCCCTTTATACCCACTCTTTGCTTCAGGCCTGTCAGCCAGTCTTCTGTCCGTGCTAGTACCCTTCCTGTTATTCTGGTAATCCGCATCACGTGTGGCACCTTGTCAAAGGGCTTCTGAACTTCCGAGTGCACAACATCCTCCGATATCTGTTATATCCTCAAAAAATTCCAACAGATTCGTCGGGCAAGATTTCCCCTTCAGGAGACCATGCTGACTTTGGAGTATTTTATCATGTGCCTGCAAGTACCCAGAGACCTCATCCTTAATAATGGACTCCAACACCTTCCCAACCACTGAGGGCAGACTAACTGGCTGATAGTTTCCTTCCTCCTGCTTTTTGGGACCAAGGCACACCATGTTCTTCAAATATCACCAAAAAAAACCCTTTTGGTATCCTCTTTGACATTATTGTCTAGCTTACGTTCTTATTTCTTCTTTTCTCTCCTGTGTCAGGAACTGTAAAGGAGGCTTGACCCGAAAGTAGAGATGATTTAGCAGTAAACGATATTTTGTGGCCCACGAGGGGCCAGAAAACAAGATAGAATAGATACTTTAACACGATAAGGCAACGAGGGAACCGCAGGCTAGGAGCAACAGATTGAGCCTGTCTGATTTGTATGAGTGAACAAAGATTTTCCCTTATTTTCCTTTTTTTTTACAAAATCCTTTATTACAAATATCGGTGCTATAAAATATATACAAAACAGTGGCAAACACAATTACTTCACTACAAATAGACAATAGACATTACACCAAAATGTTGCCATCTCTATCCACGATGGCATTTACACCCCGTGGAGCCCAACGGTCTTGAAACTCCTCTAAGGTCGCCGTGGACTGCGCGTGTTCTTTTTCAATATTTACCCGGGCACGAACATACCCTCTAAACATTGTGAGGCAGTCTGCTGGGGGAGATCCTCCCGCCACCCGTTTCCAAGACCCTCGGATGGCGGATTTCGCCAGCCCCAGGAGCAAGTTGACTAGGACATCCTCATCCCCCTCCATGCCCCCTTCCTTACTGGATGACCATATATAAATAGGGTGGTGTGTATTGGCAGTCCAATTAAGGTGCATTACCGCCACCTGCTGGGCATTATTCAAGCACACAAAATATTTTTCTTGCAGAAAGTCTTCCACCACCTTTCCTTTCTCATCTGTGTCTCTGCAACCACACGGAGTGAAAAGAACATTAAAATCTCCTGACCGTTAGCCAGCAACTTCTCGCACTTCATTATTAAAAGAAAGAAAATAAAAAGCAAAAAGTAAACAAATTAAGAACAATTTCAAAGTTCAAAGTAAATTTATTTTTAAAGTTGATAAATGTCAACCCTGAGGTTCATTTTCTTGCGAGTGATCGTAGTAAATCCAAGAATTACAAGAGAATCAATCCCCCTACCCTCTTCTTCTATTCTTCACTCTGGCCTCTTACCTCTTCTAACCCGCCTACCACCTACCCCAGGGTCCCCTCCTCCTTCCATTGGTGTTCCCATACCTGGCCATGAGGCCAGTAACACCTCGGCATTCAATTCCATCATCCCTCACCCTACCCTCTTCCTCTATACCCAACTCTGGCCTCTTACCTCTTCTCACCTGCCTATCACTACCCCATAAATCCTTTCCGCTTTCCCTTTCTCCTGTTGTTCCCTCCCCTCTCCTAACAGATCCCTTCTTCTACACCCCATGGCCTTTCCCACACCAGGCTTCACCTAGCTACCCTCCTTCACCACCCCACTTCTTTATTTGGAGGCTCCCCACTTTCTTTCGAGCCTGATGAAGTGTCTCGGCCTGGAAACATCGACTCCGTATTCCTCTCCACAGATGCTGCCTGACCAGGTGAGTTCCTCAGGCATTTTGTGTGTGTTGTAAAGGAGACAGCATTGCTCCAGAGCCAAGAACCAAAACACAATAGTGACGTCACACACAGCACAAATAACACACAGAGCGATGGTCAATACACATATAAACTCAATTCTGCAGAATTCTTATACTGTCCATCACCCTGCCCCTCAATCCTCCAACTCCAACATCACCCCTCCACATCCATATACTTCACCCAGCCATGTCCACATCCATCCCCACTCCCCTCACCCACAAACCTCCCCCTCTACATCCCACCCCCTCCGCCTTCACGTTCTATCCCTTCCCGCTCTACATCTTCACCCTCCCCTCCATGTTTCAACCCTCTGCTCCATATCCCTACCCTACCCCTCCACATCTTCCTCCACATCCTCTCCCCATATCCTCCCCTCCACATCCTTCCCCTCTTCCATCCACATCCTTACCCTACCCCTCCACATCCTGCCCTCACATCTTCCCCTCCACATTTCCCCCTCCACTTCCTCCTCCTTCCCTCTCCTCAACCCCTCCACATACACATTTCCCCTTGACCCTATACCCCTTCCATATTCCTCTTCCACACTTCACTCTCACACCCCCTCCACATACAGCTTCCCCCTCCACTCCCCCATTCCCCTCCATATACATTCCACACCCATTGCATTCCCTTCCACATCCTCCTCCATCCACATACTCCCCCTACCCTTCCACACCCTCCACCCTCCTGTCCTCACATCCTCCTGCTCCCCTTCCCCATACAACCTCTACTTTCCTCCACATCCTCCACCTTGCCTCTCTCCCCCTATCGCCCTCCATATCCTCCCCTACACATCCATCCCTCCACATCCTCCCCTCCACATCCACCCGTTCCCTCCACCCCTCAACGTCTTTCCCTCCACATCTTCCCCCTCCATCCACTCCTTCGAAATCCTCCCCCTCCACATCCTTGCCCACCATCCACCCGCTCTTCATTCCCCCCACATCCTCCCTCCACATCCTCCCCCTCCTTCTACCCCTCCACGTCCTCCTGCTCCACATCCTCACCCTCAATCTACCCCTCCACATTCTCCCCCTCCACCCACCCCCTCCACATCCTGCCTCTCCCCATCTTCCGCTCTACTGATTCCCTCCACATCCTCACCCCACATCCTCCACCTTCACCTCCTCCCCTCCACCTCCTCTCCCTCCTCATCCTCCCCCTCTATCTACCACCTCTTCATCCTCCAATCCATATCCTCCCCCTCCCCATCATCCCTCCTTCCCACCCCTTATCCACCTCCTCTTCACCTCTTTCCCTCCACATCCTCCCCACTCCACTCCTCTCCACTCCAGATCTTCCATCCTCCCTGTCCCTCCTCCACATGCTCCCCCTGCACTTCCACATCAATCCACCTCCAGACTCCCCTTTCAAATTCTCCCCCACCCTCACTCACATCCTCCTCCTCACCCCATCCCTTTCCCACCTCTCCACAATCATCCCTCCTCCTCCCTTCCCTCCGCCTTCCACTCCCATCCTTTTCCATATTCAGCCTCTTCGTCTATACATCCATCCCATATATTGCCCCTCCCCTACATCCTCCCCCCTCCCTCCACATCATTCCCCTCCCAACTTCACATCCTCACCTATCCCCCTCCCCAATCTACATCCCCCTCCACATCCACCCCTTCAGTCCTTCCCCTACCTCCACAACCTCCCCCCACACCTTCTCCCTCTGAATCCCCCTTTTCAAATCCTGCCCCTCACCCTTCCCTTCCATATCCTACCCTCTCATCATGCTCCTCTACAGCCTCCACCCCCACACACTCACATACACCCAGTTTTACATCCTCCACCTCCCTGCTATCCCCTCTACATCCTCCACCCTCTGAACCCTCCCCATCCCCTTTCAAATTCTCCTCCCTTCCTCCTCCACATCCAATCCTCTAACTCCTCCTCCCCATTCCCCTCCCACTTTATATCCTGCCCTCCACATCCTCTCCCCACCAGCCCTTTCCCTCCATGCTCTCCCTTCCTCATACACCCACCCCCACCAAGTTCTCCCCCTCCCCACCCCACATATTCCCCCTCCACATCTACATCCTCCCCCTCCTCATATTCCCCTCTCCCCTTATCCTGTCCCACATCTTCCACCTACCCCTCCCCCACCCCCTCCAAACACATTCCCCTCGCCCTTCCACATCCTCCCCCTCACCTTCTCCCTTCCAAATCCTTCCCCCTCCACGTCGTCCTCCTCCTCCTTGTCTCATGTAGATGACAAACAACAATGGACTGAGCACTGATCCCTGCACTCCAATGGTCATGGGCCTCCAGTCTCTGGCTAGTTCCACAAGGCCAATATCCCATCCAACTTACAACCTCATCGTGACTGCTGAGCCACTGACTGGCCGGCCGGCCTGTCATGCAGGGCCTTGGACAGGGCCTTGGGGAAGCCCATGTAGACAAATCCACTGCCTTGCTTTCATGCACTTTCCTGGTAACTTCCTTGAAAATGTCTGTAAGATTGGTTAGACATGACCTACCACACGCAAAGCCATGTTGACAGTCCTAATCAGTCCATGTCCCTCTAAACATAGTGGATTCCTGTTAATTGGGACACATTGGGACCAGTACATTTTGGCCCAATTAAGCTGCTGCCCTAATCAACAGAAGTTTCATGGAAATAGTTAAAAAGGTATAAAAACAGCAAACTGAATAATAAATTATGTATTTAAATGAAACACAGAACAAGTGAGAACACTACCAATGATACTGCAGTACAATTAAACTGCTTATTAGTTCCTGATAGTTATCAGCGGAGAAATTCATCCAGTGTACACGATGAACAGAATCAATGCAGACACCTGGTGCAGATAATGGACTGCTTTATCAATGCTTTTGACGATAACTTCTTCCAAATCTTCATTTTCATTGCAATATCCATGATGATTGTCTATACCTTGAAATTCTTCATAGTCACTAACTTGTTGAATTAGTGAAATAGTTTCATTTTCACTCCTGGCCGTTTCTGGCATCTCCAAGTCAGAATGCTTGAGACTGCAGTGAGGAAAACAGTTCTGATTCACCTTTGCAAACTATCTGTGACAAAAAATCTCAGATTTCTTAACACAAATACACGAAATTGACACAATTTAAAACCTGCTTGCTTCAAGTACAGTGTAGTGCCTAATTGTCACACAAGCGCACACGATTAACGCCTGTTAGAAACTGTTTGGCATTGTTCTCCCTCCCCTTAATTACGTAGCACAGTGTCCCAAGTAAATGAAGGGAGTCCCAGCTATTTTCTCATTAGTTTTGTTCTTTAAGAGATGTGCAAATAAGCAGCGGCCACGATTAACCGATGGCCTAATGAACTGATGTAACCTGTCCCTTGGCGAACCTTTCAGTAACTTACCCGTGTCTGACGTCCGCCAGCAGATTGTTTGTCGCTTCAGATTCCAGTGTCTGCTCTCCCCCGTGACCACAATAATATTATCTTGTTTTCCTAATGATTTGCCATAGCTGCACGCCGGCCTGTTGGGAATTCTGCCTTGGGATACTGGGATCCCTCTGTGCCTCTGGGCATTTCAGAAATGTTTATGTACGACAGTTTGCCATCCACTCCTCCCACACACTCTGAGTGTGGTCTTACTGCAGCCTCTCCACGGCCTGTTTGGTGTCAGATTCAGATTGATTATCCCACGTACGTCACAACGTACAGTGAAATGCATCGTTTGTGTTCAGAAGTGACACAACCAAAAGACATGCTGGTGTCAGCCTGCAAGCAGGCCACACATTCTGGTGCCAGCATTGTATACCCACAGTGCCTGGCAGAGCAACACAAGCAGCAAGACGACAAAACACAACAAGGGAACAGCAGCAGAAACGAAGACACGTTTTTCCAGCCTCCCACACACTCACATAACAGACCTCCTCCAGGCCTTCATTCCCTGGTCTGAACTCACAGGCTGCCAAATGTTGGGCCTCTGACCTTGTGACAACATCTTCAGGCCTCTACCTTCTCACTCGCCGAACTCTGTGCTTTGACCTTCGACTTTGCCCCCTAGACTTCACCAACCTCTGGGTATCGACCCCAAACTCACCAATTGTGGGTTTGAGCTTTGGGTCGTAACCCCAAACTGACCAATCACAGGTTTGAGCTTTGGGTTGTAACCCCAAACTGACCAATCACAGGTCTGAGCTTTGGGTCTTGACCCAGGATTTGCCAATCACAGGTTTGAGCTTTGGGTCTTGACTCAGGATTTGCCAATCACGGGTTTGAGCTTTGGGTCTTGACCCAGGACTTGCCAATCACGGGTTTGAACTTTGGGTCTTGACCCAGGACTTGCCAATCACGGGTTTGAGCTTTGGGTCTTGACCCAGGATTTGCCAATCACGGGTTTGAGCTTTGGGTCTTGACCCAGGATTTGCCAATCACGGGTTTGAGCTTTGGGTCTTGACCCAGGACTTGCCAATCACGGGTTTGAACTTTGGGTCTTGACCCAGGACTTGCCAATCACGGGTTTGAGCTTTAGGTCTTGACTCAGGATTTGCCAATCACGGGTTTGAGCTTTGGGTCTTGACCCAGGATTTCCCAATCACGGGTTTGAGCTTTGGGTCTTGACCCAGGACTTGCCAATCACGGGTTTGAGCTTTGGGTCTTGACCCAGGATTTGCCAATCACGGGTTTGAGCTTTGGGTCTTGACCCAGGATTTGCCAATCACGGGTTTGAGCTTTGGGTCTTGACCCAGGACTTGCCAATCACGGGTTTGAACTTTGGGTCTTGACCCAGGACTTGCCAATCACGGGTTTGAGCTTTGGGTCTTGACACAGGATTTGCCAATCATGGGTTTGAACTTTGGGTCTTGACCCAGGATTTGCCAATCATGGGTTTGAGCTCCTGGCCCTCAGTAATGGGACATCAGTAATATTCAGGCAGAGTAGTGTGACCAGTGGAATCAGGTATGATAAGGAGGTGTCCATTGGTGGTTCCTCATGTGGCTGTAGACACCGATAGGGGCAGTGTGGGCAAGAGTTAGTGGTGCCTTTTGGGCCTTCTGGTTGTTCACTCTCTCCCTTCACAGGTGATGCTTGTTGTCTGCGGCCCAGTGGAGGTTTCTCTCATACCTCCACCTTTGTCGACAGGAGCTATAAACACTGAAAACCCAGCACTGATCCCATCTTATCACCACTGCATCCAGGCCCGTTAACTGCACACTGTCTCCTGGTAGAATGGTTAACCTCCACTTCACCCATAGCCACAGCTCTCTGTTCCTGCAGCAACATGGACATCTGACTACACAACATTCCTTCTTCAAAGGATTCTCACCCAGTTTGTTTCCCAGGGCAGGGGAGTCTAAACCCAGACGGCATACATGCAAAAGGTCCAGAATCTTTTTGGAGGCTTGCATTCCTCAATGACCAGTGGCCAGTGGTGAGAGTAGGAGAGTCAGGCACTGGCTCAGGGTAAGTTTCTGCTAAGGGTCCATTTTCCTCTAACAGTACCTAGTGTAGTAAATGACCATTGTGTGCTCTTCATGCCGGCCTTTGGAGACTCAGAGACTCCCAGGGACTACATCAGTGTGAAGTGCACCCAGCTGCAGCTCCTCGAACTCTGTGTTAGGGATCTGCTTGACTAAGGCAGTGACAAGTGTAGAATGTCTGCTTTACTAGAAAGAGTCTGAGAAGTATAGACAGTCTGCTTACTGGGACAGTGAGAAGTGTAGAAAGAATCTGCTTTACTGAGACAGTAAGAAAGTTAGACAGAGTCTTCTTTATTGAGACAGAGACAGAGAAGTGTAGACAGTGAGAAGGATAGACAGAATCTGCCAAACTGAGAGAGTGAGAAGACACTCTGCTTTACTGTGATAGAGAGAAGTGTAGACAGTGTCTGCTGTACTGAGACACTGAAAAGGTAAGACAGAGACTGCATTACTGAGACAGTGAGAAATATTGACAGAACCTGCTTTACTGAGAGAGGCAGAACTGTAGACAGAGTCTGATTTAGTCAGAGAAGAAGTGTAGACAGTTTTCTGACTGAGACAGTGAGAAGTATAGACAGTCTGCCTAACTGAAACAGTGAGAAATGTAAACAGTCTGCTTTACTGTGACAGAGAGAAGTGTAGACAGAGTTTTCTTTACTGAGACAGTGAGAAGTTTGGACTGTCTGATTTACTGTAACAGTGAATGGTGGAAACAGGGTCAGCTTTACTGAGAGAGAGAAGTATACACTGTCTGTTTATTGAGACAGTGAGAAATGTAGACAGTCTGCTTTACTCAGACAGTGTGAAGTGTAGACATAATCTGACTTACTTTCTTTATCAATCTTTTTATTGAGTTTCGAGTAGATGAACATAACAATGATAATGATACAAAGAGACTGGGATTACATTAGCAACGGTTAACGTACACAGAAACAGACTCCGCGTAACGTGTAATCTAAGCCTCCCAATCTCTTAGTAACTAAACATGAAAGAGATTCAAAAGAAAAAAGATCTTTACAAGAGAAAAAAAGTCCCCTAAACTAAAAAAAAACCCAAAATAAAAATAAAACAAAACAAAAGCTGGGCCACCATGCTTCATCAGAAAAAAATCATTATTTGTCATTAACTCCGCTCCTCTATACATGAACAAAAAGTTATTGAGAAGGATTCAGGAAAGGTCAGCTTACTTCATATGTAAATGTTGATTAAATGGTCTCCAAGTTTCTTCAAATTTAACCAAAGGGTCGATAGTACCACTCCTAATTTTTTCCAAGTTTAAACATGTTATAGTTTGGGAAAACCATTGAAATGTAGGGGGATTAGAATCTTTCCATTTAAATAAAATTAATCTTCTGGCTATTAATATAACAAATGCAATCAAACAGCAAGCTAAAGGGGATAATTGACTAGAGTCTACCACCGGTCATCCAAAAATTGCAGTAATAGGATGAGGTTGGAAATCAATACGCAAAACTGCTGAAATAGTATCAAAAATATCTTTCCAATATTTTTCCAAAAGAGGACAAGACCAGAACATATGTGTCAATGTAGCTACCTCAGACTTACATTGTCACAGACAGGATTTATATGGCAGTAAAAATGAGCTAACTTATCCTTGGACATATGGGCCCTATGAACCACCTTAAATTGTATCAAAGCGTGTCTAGAACACATTGAAGAAGAGTTAACTAGTTGGAGAATTTTCTCCCATTTCTCTATAGGTAAAAATATCTGAAGTTCTCTTTCCTATTCATTCTTAATTTTATCAGAGGTACCTATTTATTTATGATCTGATAATCTGATTTACTGAGACAGTAGAAGTGTAGATAGTCAGCTGTACCGAGACAGTGAGAAGTGCAGACTGTGTCTGGTTTACTGAGACAGTGAGAAGTGTAGACTGTGTCTGGTTTACTGAGACAGTGAGAACTGTAAACTGTCTGCTTTACTGAGACAGTGAGAGGTGTAAACAGTATCTACTTCATCAAGACATTCTGAAGTGTTGATAGAGTGCTTTACTCAGACAGTAAGAAGTGTAGACAATCTGCTTTAGTGAGACAGTGAGAAGTGTAGACTATCTGCTTTACTGAGAATGAGAAATGTAGACAGTCTACTTTACAGGGACAGTGAGAAGTGTAGACAGAGTCTGCTTTACTGAGATAGTGAGAAGTGTAGACAGTCTGCTGTACCAAGACAATAAGAAGCGTAGACTTTCTGCTTTATTGAGAGTGAGAAGTGTGAACAGTCTTCTTTACTGAGACAGTGAATATGTTAGACAGAGCCTACTTTACTGAGACAGTGAGAAGTGTAGACTGTCTGCTTAATTGTGACAGTGAGACACGTAGACAGAGTCTGCTATACTCAATGTGAGCTATAAACAGAATATGCTTTACTAAGACCTTTAGAAGTGGAGACTCTCTGCTTTATTGAGATAGTGAGAAGTGTAGACAGTCTGCCTAACTGCGACAGTGAGAAGAGTAGACTGTCTGTTTTACTGAGAGTGAGAAATGTAGACAGAACCTTGTTTACTGAAACAGTGAGAAGTGTGCACAGTTTTCTTTACTGAGACAGTGAGAAGAGGTGCATCAGTTAAGAATAGACCAGATAACCAGGGGTGCCCAGTCCCAGGACCTGATTGCTTGGGGTCTCCGACAGACTCTAAGATGCACCCCCTCCATCTGTTGTTGAGCTGATCAGAGAAGTACGGGAAGAGGAGAGCGCGGCAGAGGTGCGAGAGGCCTCTGTCAGCAGGGTACAGTCTTCGGTAGTAGTCCCCTGAGGTGAAGTGACCACAGTTAGCCTACCCCGGGGAGAAGTAGAGGAGATTGTGGCAGAGTTGAGAAAGGAGATATGTTGGCTGTTATCAGCGGGTGTGACCTCCCCCATATGATGGAGCTGACGGGGGGCAGATTCCCCAAGGGGGCGAACAATGAGGAGGGCTGCTGGCAGCAAGTGTCACACCAGAGGGAGAGAGAGTGAGCCCCCGGGTACCTCAGCAGAGAGAGTCATTGGGAAAACCGAGTGGAGTCCCAGTGAGGGAACGGCCTGGTGTCTCCGGGGGGAACACGTTCCCAGCAATGTACCAAGGAATCCCCGAAAGCGAAAGGCCCAGTTCCTGAAGGCTTAGTGGGTCCATGTTCCAGTGTGTCACTACGAATTGACGGTATTTATGCTAAAGCTATACTCAACACCAGGTCGCAGGTCACTTTGTTGTACCATTCGTTTTACAACCGGTATCTGAAGCATTTACTCTTGTCCCCATTCAGGGCACTGGAGATCTGGGGGCTTAGTGCAAGTTTATTATCCATAGGGCAGTTATTTGTCAGTGAAATTGGAGTTCTCAGAGTTCGATGTGGGAGTGTCTGAGGTCCTTGATTTATTTGTGCTGGTTTGTCCAGACCCTGTTGAGAAGGGTGATGTCTGAATTCTGGTGGGGACCACCACCCCTCTTGTGAGGAGGCTCATGGGGACCCGCAAGGAAAAGACTGGCGAGAGCTTTCCGGGAACATTGTCTGTGCAGAGTTGTTTTTGAGGAAGTGCGTGGCTGCATTAGGACGGATACCGAAGCCAATGGTAGTGCGGCCAAGGGAAGTAGCAAGCGTGATGGGGTCCTCCAAATTTCCCGGTGTGCCTGAGGGCGAAGCCCTCATAGTGGATGCTCTGGAAGACCACGAGTCAGGATTTCCTGTTTGGGTACTGGTGAGGCCCAAATTGCAGAAGCCCTCGGCTGCACAGGTGAGCGGGAATGCAGTGATTGTCAGGAACACTACGAAGAAGCAGGTCACCTTCTAGCGGAGGATGCCCCTGGCACATCTGTTCCCGGTGACAGTAATATTTAGTGTCCCCCTGAGACAAGCCGGGAGAAACTAGTGGAAAAAGGCGGGAAGTTGACGGCTGAGTCATTCAACTTTGGGGACTCCCAGGTGCCTGCGGGTTGGAAGAGGAGGCTGGTAGAGAAGATGTTGAAGCTGGAAGGTGTCTTTTCCACTGACAAGTTTGATGTGGGTTGTTCCAAGAGCATGCGTCACACTATCAGGGTGACTGAGGATACCCCGTTCAGAGAGACTAGTCACACTATCCGGGTGACTGAGGATACCCCGTTCAGAGAGACTAGTCACACTATCCGGGTGACTGAGGATACCCCGTTCAGAGAGACTAGTCACACTGTCCGGGTGACTGAGGATACCCCGTTCAGAGAGACTAGTCACACTATCCGGGTGACTGAGGATACCCCGTTCAGAGAGACTCGTCACACTATCAGGGTGACTGAGGATACCCCGTTCAGAGAGACTAGTCACACTATCAGGGTGACTGAGGATACCCCGTTCAGAGAGACTCGTCACACTATCCGGGTGACTGAGGATACCCCGTTCAGAGAGACTAGTCACACTATCCGGGTGACTGAGGATACCCCGTTCAGAGAGACTCGTCACACTGTCCGGGTGAGTGAGGATACCCCGTTCAGAGACTAGTCACACTATCCGGGTGACTGAGGATACCCCGTTCAGAGAGACTAGTCACACTGTCCGGGTGAGTGAGGATACCCCGTTCAGAGAGACTAGTCACACTATCAGGGTGACTGAGGATACCCCGTTCAGAGAGACTCGTCACACTATCAGGGTGACTGAGGATACCCCGTTCAGAGAGACTCGTCACACTATCAGGGTGACTGAGGATACCCCGTTCAGAGAGACTCGTCACACTATCAGGGTGACTGAGGATACCCCGTTCAGAGAGACTCGTCACACTATCCGGGTGACCGAGGATACCCCGTTCAGAGAGACTAGTCACACTATCAGGGTGACTGAGGATACCCCGTTCAGAGAGACTAGTCACACTATCAGGGTGACCGAGGATACCCCGTTCAGAGAGACTCGTCACACTATCAGGGTGACTGAGGATACCCCGTTCAGAGAGACTCGTCACACTATCCGGGTGACTGAGGATACCCCGTTCAGAGAGACTAGTCACACTATCCGGGTGACTGAGGATACCCCGTTCAGAGAGACTCGTCACACTATCCGGGTGACTGAGGATACCCCGTTCAGAGAGACTAGTCACACTATCCGGGTGACTGAGGATACCCCGTTCAGAGAGACTAGTCACACTATCCGGGTGACTGAGGATACCCCGTTCAGAGAGACTAGTCACACTATCTGGGTGACTGAGGATACCCCGTTCAGAGAGACTAGTCACACTATCCGGGTGACTGAGGATACCCCGTTCAGAGAGACTCGTCTCTCTATCCGGGTGACTGAGGATACCCCGTTCAGAGAGAGGTCCTGGCAACTGGCCCCTGCAGAGGTGAAGGATGTTTGGCAGCATTTGTGTAAGTTGAAGGAAGCTGGGATCATCACAGAGTCCTGAAGCCCCTATGCGACCCCAGTAGTAGTGGCGTGAAAGTAGAATGGGAGGGTATGGGTGTGTGTGGACTATAGGACTCTGAACAGGCACACCGTACACCCTGACCAGTGTACGGTCCTGAGGGTCGAAGACGTGCTGGCCTGCCTGGTGGTTCAGTGTGCTGGACTTGAGGAGTGGATGTTACCAGATCCCCATGAGTGAGGCCGACAAAGAGAAAACAGCATTTATATATCCCCTGGGATTTTTCCAGTTTGAAAGGATGCCCCAGGGCATCTCGGGAGCTCCTGAAACCTTCCAGCGGGTCACGGAGAAGACGGTTGGGGGATATGAACTTGCTTGAGGTGTTGGTGTATCTGGATGACCTCCTAGTGTTTGGATCCACATGAAGTGAGGGTGCTGAAGGTGCTGGGCCGCCTGAGAGCTGAAGGGTTAAAACTTTCCCTGGACAAGTGCCAGTTCTGCCAAATGTCTGTTAGCTATGTCGGGCAGATAGTCTCATTTCGAGTAGTTACAGACCCAGCTAATATAAAGGTGGTCACCACTTGGCCAAGACCTCAGACTGTGAGCACTCTGCGCTCGTTCCTTGGGTTCTGTGGTTGCTATTGGAGGTTTGTGAAAGGCTACGCAAAAGTGAGTCACCCGTTGAATCAGCTTCTGTGTGGTTACCCTCCCTTGGGGATGAAAGGGAGGGGAAAAAGGCCAGGAGAGTGGAGAGTATCTCAACCCGTCGGAGCCCTTTGGACTGAGGTGGGATGTAAAATGTGAGGAGGCCTTTCAGTCGCTGAAGGAGATGCTGACCCAGGCACCAGTGCTGGATTTTCCAGCCCCCGATTACCGTATGTACTGCACACAGATGCCAGCCGAGAGGGTTTAGAGGGCGTCATGTATCAGGATCAGGGCACTGGGTTGAGGCCTGTGGCATTTGTCAGCTGGAGTCTGTCACCCTCTGAGAGAAACAAGTTGGAATTTCTGGCGTTGAAATGGGCGGTGGTGGATAAGCTGAGTGACTATCTCTACAGGGCCAAGTTTGAGGTGAGGACAGACAACAACTCCCTAACTTATATCCTGACCTCGGTGAAACTGGATGCCACAGGCCATCGGTAGTTGGTGGTGTTATGATTTCAACCTAAAGTACCGGCCGAGAAGCAGGAATGTTGATGCTGATGCTTTATCCCAATGGGCACATGAGGGACTGGTCAGGGACGAGGAGTGGGAGAGCGTTCCTGCCCCGGGGATGAATGCCATGTGTCAGTTTGCTATCACCATGAAGGCCGAGGAAAAGGAGAGACCGGATCGAGCAGTGGACCCACTGGGGGTTTCTGATGATGCCATTCCCCAAGTTTACTGTAATCTGACTGCTCTGAAGACAAATCAGCTGCCGGAATTGAGTTCTGGGGAAGTGGCAGCTGCTCAGCGAGATGACCCGGGCATCGGTACCATTTGGGCAGTGGTCGAAAGGGAGACATGGCTCAGGTGGACATGCCTTGGTGCCTCTATTACTACGAGAATGGCCTTGGTTGGAGTTGAAGAACCAGATCCTATAACGGGTCACATCACCCCCGGAACAACCTTGGTGTTGCCGGCTGGTTCTGCCTGGGAAGTGTCGGAGGGTGACGCTGAAATTGCTTGACGATGATTCTGGACATTTGGGGTGGAAAAGACCCATGGATTGCTCAGAGACCGGTTTTTCTGGCCCCGGATGAAATCAGAGGTCGAAGAATACTGCAAGTCGTGCATTTGCTGCATACGGCGGAAGACACTGCCTACGCGGGCAGCTCCCTTGTCCCACCTCCAGAGTGCGTGGCCCCTGGACCTGGTGTGTGTGGATTTCCTGACAATAGAACCCGATGCCAGCGACACGGCGAATGTCCTAGTCGTCACGGACCACTACACCAGATATGCTCAGGCTTTTCCTACCAAGGACCAGAGGCCATCTATGGTGGCAAAAGTGATATGGGAGATGTATTTCATCTGCTATGGCTTTCACAGGCGGATACATAGTGATCAGGGACAGGACTTCGAGAGCAGACTCATCCGTGAGTTACCGGGCATGCTTGGAGTCGAGAAGTCGAGGACCACGCCCTATCACCCGCAGGGCGATCCCCAGCCTGAGAGGTTTAATTGGACCTTCCTAGACATTCCCGGGACCCTGGAGATCAGCAAGAAGAGCGGACGGAGTCAACATATTGGCCACCTGGTTCACTGTTACAACTGAACCTGAAATGACGCTACTGGGTACTCGCCATATTATCTGATGTTTGGGAGTGAGGTGAGGTTGCCCATTGACCTTTGTTTTGGGACGGATGAGGGTGACTTACCACTGAAGCCCTATCTGAAGTATGTGTCTGATGTGAGAAGGGAGCTGGAAAAGGCTTGTGAATCAGCTGGGGTCGTGGCCACCAAGCAGAATCAAGGGAATAAGAGGAGGTTTGATCAAAAGGTGAGGTTCTCCCAACTCCTGCCAGGAGACCGAGTCCTCATAAGGGATTTGGGGCAACCTGGAAAGCACAAGCTGGCTGACCGCTGGGCGGCTACGTCCCGTGTGGTGGAGAGTCAGGTGCCAAACCCACCAGTTTTCTGGGTGAAACCAGAGGATGGGAATGGGCCTGTCAAGATTCTCCATCTGTTGCCCTGGGACAAGAGGTGCAGGTTGACCCAGAGCCCGACTTGGAACCTACAGCTAGTAAGAGGACTCTGTGGAAATGCAGGGCGATTGCAGGGCCCACAACAGGAGAGGTTAGGCCGGTCCCCACCCCTGAGAGGGATACTGATTTGGAGGATGAGGACCTGGATGTGTGGTATATGCTGCCTTTCATTAACTTCCCATTGATTGAGGAAGAGACTCCTGGCTCTTCTCCCGTTGAGTCAGGTGAAGTGGGGGAGGGGGGGTGCTATCTGTGGGCAGCCTGGGTTGCAGCGGGACCCTGCAGGGGAGGAAGTGGGTTTGATCACAGGACAGAGGGCTCTGAGTTGCAGGTGGGCATGAGTTGTAGATCAGGGGAGGCCTTGCCAGGTAGACTGGAAGTAACCCCAGTAGTGTTGGAACCTGAAGAGTTAGGTGAGGGGGTGTGGAGGTCTCAGAATTAGGAGACCACCGGATAGGATGGCCTACGTAGCACCAGGGAAACAGTGATCTCTGCTGTTTTGGGGAGCTATGTCACTGTCTTTTACACCTGGATTGGGCTTTGTTTTGCAGGAAGGGTTGGCGAATTATCTCAACGTCATGAGGACATGACTAAATTGGGTGGGGGGAGAGTGTAACACACTAAAGTTTCACTGCTAATGTAATGGTTTCTCTGTGCAATGTTTCACTGCTAAGATAGTGGCTTCTCTGTAGCAGCAATGTTTGGGTTATGACTAGAGATAACGGGGCATGTTAGCCAATGAGCGGGATGTTGTTCTTTCTTCTGTGTCTGGGAGCCGGGAATTAGCGGTGTTTTGCCGGGGAGAGATGAGGAGAGAAGACACGATTGGAGAGAGTTGGTAGACCACCGGATGGAGTGGAGTTGGAGTGAGGGTCCGAAGGTCAGCGAGGATCGGAGGAGGTCGATGGTGAATGAACGGCCTTATCAGTGAGTTCCGACATTGCGCATTGGACTGTTTCATGAGAATGGACCCTTTTTCTTTTTTTGTTTTCTTCACTAACCATATAGTCAAATGAAGAATTATAAAGCTCAATCGTTTAATCACATATTGTGTACTGTTTGTTATTTCAGGGTACTGATATGTAACAGGGGACAGCGCAACATCCAGCCAAACGAGATTTCTTAAGTTTGGTGGGCCGGGGGCTATCACCCCCTAC
Source organism: Hemitrygon akajei (assembly GCF_048418815.1). Classification (NCBI taxonomy): domain Eukaryota; kingdom Metazoa; phylum Chordata; class Chondrichthyes; order Myliobatiformes; family Dasyatidae; genus Hemitrygon; species Hemitrygon akajei. The sequence goes on from NC_133130.1 coordinate 3,368,770, forward strand.
ACTCAGCCGCTAGCCGAAGTGAGAGTTACAATAGACGAAGTCTGCTTTACTGAGACAGTGAGAAGTGTAGACAGAGTCTGCATGACTGAAACAGTGGACGTCTAGACAGAGTCTGCTTTTTCTGTGATAATGACAAGTGTAGACAGTGTCTGATTAACTGAGGCAGTGAGAAGTGCGGATGTAGTCTGCTTTACTGAGGAAGTTAGAAGTGTAGATGGAGACTGCATAAATGAAACAGTGAGAAGTGTAGACAGAATCTTCCTTACAGAGACAGTGAGAAGTGTAGACATTCATCTTATTGAGACCATGAGATGTGTAGACTGTGTCTGCTTTACTGAGACAGTTTGAGTTCCAGACAGAATCTGCTTTATTGAGACAGTGACAAGCGTACACAGGGTCTGCTTCTCTCAGACAGTGAGAATTGTAGACAGAGTTTCATTAACTGAGACAATGAGAAGAAATAGAAAACACAGAAAACCTACAGCACAATACAGGCCCTTCGGCCCACAAAGCTGTGCTGAACATGTCCCTACCTTATAACTACCCAGGCTGACCCATAGCCCTCTGTTTTTCTAAGCTCCATGTAGCCATCCAGGAGTCTCTTAAAAGACCCTATCATTTCCACCTCTACCACCACTGCCGGCAGCCCATTCCACGCACTCACCACTCTCTGCATAAAAAACTTACCTCTGACATCTCCTCTGTACCTGCTTCCAAGCACCTTAAAACTGTGCCCTCTTGCATTAGCCATTTCAGCCTTGGGAAAAAGCCTCTGACTTTCCAAATGATCAATGCCTCTCATCATCTTATACACCTCTATCAGGTGACCTCTCATCCTCCGTTGCTCCCAGGAGAAAAGGCCAAGTTCACTCAACCTATTCTCATAAGGCATGCTCCCTAATCCAGGCAACATCCTTGTAAATCTCCTCTGTGCCCTCTCTATGGTTTCCACATCCTTCCTATAGTGAGCTGACCAGAATTAAAAACAGTACTCCAGGTGGGGTCTGACCAGGATCTTATATAGCTGAAACATTTTCTTTCATCTCTTAAAATCAATCCCACAATTGCCGAAGGCCAATGCACCGTATGGCTTCTTAACCACAGAGTCAACCTACGTAGTAGCTTTGAGTGTCCTATAGACTCAGACCCCAAGATCCCTCTGATCCTCCACGCTGCCAAGAGTTTTACCATTAATACTATATTCTGCCATCATATTTGACCTACCAAAATGAACCACTTCACACTTATCTGGGTTAAACTCCATCTGCCAATTCTCAGCCCAGTTTTGCATCCTATCAAAGTCCCGCTGTAATCTCTGACAACCCTCTACACTATCATCAGCATTTGTCATCAGCAAATTTACTAACCCATCCCTCCATTTCCTCATCCAAGTCATTTATAAAAATCACGAAGAGTAAGGGTCCCAGAACAGATCCCTGAGGCACTCCACTGGTCACCGACCTCCATGCAGAATATGACCCGTCTACAACCACTCTTTGCCTTCTGTGGGCAAGCCAGTTCTGGATCCACAAAGCAATTTCCCCTTGGATCCCATGCCTCCTTACTTTCTCAATAAGCCTTGCATGGGGTACTTTATCAAATGCCTTGCTGAAATTCATATACACTACATCGACTGCTCTACTGTCATCAACATATTTAGTCACATCCGCAAAATGTTCAATCAGGCTTATAAGGCATGACCTGCCTTTGACAAAGCCATGCTGACTATTCCTAATCATATTATACCTCTCCAAATGTTCATAAATCCTGCCTCTCAGGATCTTCTCCAGCAACTTACCAACCACTGAAATAAGACTCACTGGTCTATAATTTACTGGGCTATTCCTACTCCCTTTCTTGAACATCCGCAACTCTCCAGTCCTCTGGAACCTCTCCAGTCCCCACTGATGATGCAAAGATCATTGACAGAGGCTCAGCAATCTCCTCCCTCGCATCCCACAGTAGCCTGGGGTACATCCCATCTGGTCCCTGTGACTTATCCAACTTGATGCTTTCCAAAATCTTCAGCACATCCCCCTTCATAATATCTACATGTTCAAGCTTTTCAGTCTGCTGCAAGTCATCCCTATAATCGCTAAGATCCTTTTCCATAGTGAATACTGAAGCAAAGTATTCATTAAGTACCTCCACTATTTCCTCTGGTTCCATACACACTTTTCCATTGTCACACTTGATTGGTCCTATTCTCTCATGTCTTATCATCTTGCTCTTCACATACTTGTAGAATACCTTGGTGGTTTTCCTTAATCCTGTCCGCCAAGGCCTTCTCATTGCCCCTTCTGGCTCTCCTAATTTCATTTTTAAGCTCCTTCCTACTAGCCTTATAATCTTCTAGATTCATATCATTACCTAGATTTTTGAATCTTTCGTAAGCTCGTCTTTTCTTCTTGACTAGATTTACAACAGCCTTTGTGCACCACGGATCTTGTGCCCTACCATCCTTTCCATATCTCATTGGAACGTATCTACTCAGAACCCCACACAAATATCCCCTGAACATTTGCCACATTTCTGCCGTACATTTCTCTGAGAACATCTCTTTCCAATTTATGCTTCCAAGTTCCAGCTTGATAGCCTCATAGTTCCCCTAACTCCAATTAAATGTTTCCCTAACTTGTCTGTTCCTATCCCTCTCCAATGATATGGTAAGGAGATAGAATTGTGATCACTATCTCCAAAATGCTCTCCCACTGGGAGATCCAACACCTGACCAGGTTAATTTCCCAATACCAGATTAAGTACAGCCTCTCCTCTTGTAGGCTTATCTACACATTGTGTCAAGTAAGCTTCCTGAGCACACCTAACAAACTCTACCCCATCTAAACCCCTCACTCTAAGGAGATGATAATCAATATTTGGGAAATTAAAATCTCCCACCACAACAACCCTGTTATTATTACTCCTTTCCAGAATCTGTCTCCCTATCTGCTCCTCAATTTCCCTGCTACTATTGGGTAGTCTATGAAAAACACTCAGTAGAGTTATTGACCCCTTCGTATTCCCAACCTTCACTCACAGAGACTCAGTAGACAATCCCTCCATGACTTCCTCCTTTTCTGCAGCCCTGCACCATCCAATGACCACAACATGATAGCTCCAAGAGCTGATCCACACTCTAAGCTCATCTGCTTTATTCATGATACTCCTCACATTAAAATAAACACATCTCAAACCATCGGACTGAGTGCGTCCCTTCTCTATCACCTGCCTATCCTCCCTTCCGCAGTGTCTCCACGCTTTCTCTAGAAGTGCAGTGTAGTAGTCTCTTCTTTACTGGGAACATTAGCAATGTAGACAGAGTCTGCAGAACTGAGAGAGTGAGAAGAATAGAGAGAGTCTGTTTTACTGAGACAGTAAGAAATGTAAACGGAGTCAGCTTTACTGAGAGTGAGAAGTGTAGACAGTCTGTTTTCCTGAGACAGTGAGAAGTGTAGGTGTAGTTTGATTTACTGAGAAAGTTAGAAGTGCAGATGGAGACTGTGTAACTGAAACAGTGAGAAGTGTAGACAGCCTGCTATTCTGAGACAATGAGAATTGTGGGCAGTCTCATTAACTGAGACAGTCAAAAGTCCAGGCGTAGTCTGCTTAAGTGAGGAAGTTAGAAGTTAGTAGATGGAGACTGCGTAACAAACAGTGAGAAGTGTAGCCTGTCTTCTTTATTGAGACAGTGAGAATTATAGACATGGAGAGGAGGCTTGTTTCTGCGATCTGCACCCACCACTCTCTGAAGGTTCGTGTGATCATGTGCAGAGATGTTGCTGGATCAAAGCTATTAAGATTAGGCAGTCTGAAGCATCACCACACTTCTGGCAGCAACATAGCAGGCCCACAACTCACCTGCAAGCCTTTGAAATGTGGGCGGAAACCAGCACACCCTGAGGAAACACACTTGGTCACACAGGTGAACGTATAAACTCCTTACAGGCAGCAGAAGGAGCTGAACGTGATTCGCAGACAGTGTAAGGCTTTACGCTCATCGTTCCACTGCAGCCATGCACGTGTCCAAAGTTGTAATGGTACCCATCCCTGGCGCTGATCATCCTCCCTGTGAGCTTCGTCCCCTTCCCTCAGGTGGTTGTGTGAGTGGACTTGTCGATGGAGTTAGTGTGGAGCCCAACTCACTGGAGAGTTTCTCAGGGGGGCTGGAGAGACAGATTGTTGATTGTCTGCAAGCAGGGGCCAGGAGTTTCAAAGGAGCAGGTCGGCGTTTGTGAGGACTAAGGGGCGGGTTGAGAAGGCATCAGAGGACATCTTCAGTTTCAAAGGAATGTACATCTGCCCCAACGGGCACTGCCTGGTCTGCCAGGAAGTTAGAGTTATAGGGTTATGGAGAACAAAAACAGGCCCTTCAGCCCTTCTAATTCATGCCAAAATGTTATTCTGTAAAGTCTCATCAACCTGCACCCAGGTGATAGTTTTCTTAGCCCTCCCATCCATGTACTTGTCCAAATTTCAATTAAATGTTGAAATTAAATGTATATTCACAATTTCCTGTCTGCTTGTTTGACACTCGCACCACCCACTGAGCGAACAAGTTCCCTCTCAGTCTCTGCTTAAATATTTACCCATTCACCTTGACCCATGACCTTTAGTTCAGGTATCACCCAAACTCGTTAGAAATATTTTCTTTTGTATTATTCAGATTCCAGGGATTCTTTCTTTAAGATTGCCAGCACAGAATACAGTCTCGGAACCAGTATCGGTGACACTTGATTCCTGGAATGGAGAACCAGTCTGATCACATACCATTCACTTTGCACTGTGCGCCCCATCTTTCTCACACCCCACTGTCTGAGACCCAACAATCCCTGTCAGACCAGCTTACTGGGTGAGAGCTGGTCAGATTCGCATCAGGTTCCATAAAACCATAAGATATTGGAGCAGAATTAGGCCATTTGGCCCAGTGAGTCTGCTCTGCCATTCCATCATGGCTGAAATTTTCCTCTCAGCCCCAGTCTGCTGCCTTCTACCCAGTATCCCTCATGCCCTGACTAATAACCATATCACATATCATATCACAATTACAGCACGGAAACAGGCCATCTCGGCCCTCCTAGTCCGTGCTGAACGCTTACTCTCACCTAGTCTCACCGACTTGCACTCAGCCCATAACCTTCCATTCCTTTCCTGTCCATATACTTATCCAATTTTACTTTAAATTACAATACCGAACCTGCCTCTACCACTTCTACTGGAAGCTCATTCCACACAGCTACCACTCTCTGAGTAAAGAAATTCCCCCTCGTGTTACCCTTAAACTTTTGCCCCCAACTCTCAACTCATGTCCTCTTGATTGAATCTCACCTACTCTCAACGGAAAAAGCCTATCCACGTCAACTCTATCTATCCCCCTCATAATTTTAAATACTTCTATCAAGTTCCCTTTCAACCTTCTACGCTTCAAAGAATAAAGACCTAACTTGTTCAATCTTTCTCTGTAACTTAGGTGCTGAAACCCAGGTAGCATTCTAGTAAATCTTCTCTGTACTCTATTTTGTTGACATCTTTCCTATAATTCAGTGACCAGAACTGTACACAATACTCCAAATTTGGCCACACCAATGCCTTGTACAATTTTAACATTACATCCCAACTCCTATACTCAATGCTCAGATTTATAAAGGCCAGCATACCAAAAGCTTTCTTCACTACCCGATCCACATGAGATTCCACCTTCGGGGAACTATGCACCATTATTCCTAGATCACTCTGTTTTACTGCATTCTTCAATGCCCTACCATTTACCATGTATGTCCTATGTGGATTATTCCTACCAAAATGTAGCACCTCACAATTATCAGCATTAAACTCCATCTGCCATCATTCAGCCCACTCTCCTAACTGGCCTGAATCTCTCTGCAAGCTTTGAAAACCTACTTCATTATCCACAACACCACCTGTCTTAGTATCATCTGCATACTCACTAATCCAATTTACCACCCCATCATCCAGATCATTAATGTAAATGACAAACAACATTGGACCCAGTACAGATCCCTGAGGCACACCACTAGTCACCGGCCTCCAACCTGACAAACAGTTATCCACCACTACTCTCTGGCATCTCCCATCCAGCCACTGTTGAGTACATTTTACTACTTCAATATTAATACCTAACGATTGAACCTTCCTAACTAACTTTCCGTGTGGAACCTTGTCAAAGGTCTTACTGAAGTCCATATAGACAACATCCACTGCTTTACCCTCGTCAACTTTCCTCGTAACCGCTTCAAAGAATTCAATAAGATTTGTCAAATGTGGCCTTCCACGTTCAAATCCATGTTGATTTTTCCTAATCAGACTCTGTCTATCCAGATAATTATATATTACATCTCTAAGAATACTTTCCATTAATTTACCCACCACTGACATCAAACTGACTGGCCTATAATTGCTAGGTTTACTCTTAGAACCCTTTTTAAACAATGGAACCACATGAGCAAAGAATCTATCAACCTCTGCCTTAAATATACATAAAAACTTGGCCTTCACAGTTGCCCATGGCAAGGAATTCCACAGATTCACCAATCTCTGGCTATAGAAATATCTCCTCATCTCTATTCCAAAAGGACACCCCTCTATTCTGAGTTCCTAGGCTGCGCCCTCTGGCCTTAGACTCCCCACCACAGGAAACATTCTTTCCACATCCACTCTGTCAAGTCTTTTCAGTCAGTCAGCTACTGCTTTACCCATGCTAGTATCTTTCCTGTAATACTGTGGTAAGCAGGCCCATGTGTGGCACCTTGTCAAAGGCCTTTTGAAAATCGAAATACATGATATCAACTGATTCTCCTTTGTCTATCCTGCTTGTTATGCCTTCAAAGAATTTCCACAGATTTGTCAGGCAAGGTTTTCCCTTGATTTTGGCTTATTTTATTGTGTATCTCCAAGTAGGCTGAGACCTCATCCTTAATAATCGACTCCAGCATCTTCCAACACTCGCTGGCCCATGATTTCCTTTCTTCTGCCTCTCTCCCTTCTTGAAGAGATTTGTTTATTTGTCACACATACATCAAAACAAACCATGAGATGCATCATTTGTATAACAAGCAACACAATTTAGAGATCCGCTGCGGGCAGCCCAAACGTGTCGCCACCCACTCTAGCACCAACAGAAGAAGCCCACAATGTTCACCAGAACAACAGAAAGAGTACCAACAGAAATGGTATGGTGGCGTGGGGGTAGGGGCACCTCAGAGCATCACAATTGGTGTGGCACTGTTACAGCTTGGGGTGTTGGAGTTCAGAGTTCATTCCCAGCATTCCCTCTAAGCAAGCCTGCTCCTTCCTTCCTGTATGCACGTGGGTCTCCCCCAGGTGCTCCCATTTACTCCCACAGTCCAAAGGCATTGGGTTAGGAGATTAATGGTCATTGTAAATTGTTCTGTGATTAGGCTAGGGGTAAATAGCAGGTTGCTGGGTGGGATGGAAGGCCCTGTTCCATGCTGTACCTTAAAAATAAAGATTAAAAAAGGGGACAACAACAAAACCAGGGAACAACATCCAAACAAACCCCTTTCCCACCATCTCAAACACCCATCCACTCACACAGGTACAGAAAGTGCTCCAACCCTTGCAACTTCCCATCTGATCCACACCCTGGATCAACATTCCTCACATTCCTCAAATAAGCCTATTGTGTATTCAATAATATTTGAGTAATTTTGTACATAGCTCTGTATATTGTTTGTAAGTATTCCTGTTCATTTAAGTATTTATTTACGGGATGTACATAGACATATTATTAACTGCATATGTCATCATGGCACTATGTGACGTGTGCACTTCGCTTAAAGACAAAGTTCCACCCAGATTCTCACAGTTCCGTGTCTTCTTTTGAATTAGTTTAATGTTTTAAAGTTACAAAACATAGCATTGGTGATGAGGAGAAGCGCTGTCGACGTTTCGGGCCGAGACCCTTCGTCAGGACTAACCGAAAGGAAAGATAGTAAATCTCTTACCATCTTTCCTTTCGGTTAGTCCTGATGAAGGGTCTCAGCCCGAAACGTCGACAGCACTTCTCCCTATAGATGCTGCCTGGCCTGCTGTGTTCCACCAGCATTTTGTGTGTTGTTGTTTGAATTTCCAGCATCTGCAGATTTCCTCGTGATTGGTGATGAGGTATTTTTACAACAAATCTGAAACACTTACTAACCTGCTAAAGCAGAGCGAGATGTTTGAAATTTAAAATAAGTTTGAGTAACGCCAAAACAGAGTAACGCATGTTACTCAGCTTTAAAACAAGGCCACAAACAGAAGAATTCAGTGTTCATAAAGAGTGGGTACTGGGTGATAAAAATCATTTTAAAAAATCAGAAATGGCTGGCTACATTGGAAAGATTGACGAGTTTGATCACACTACGGCTAATTGGCTTATTGAGCTACTGGAACAGTATTCCGAAGCAAGAGAAATAGCCGGTGAGAAGTGAATACCAATTGTGCTGAGTTCATTAGCATTAAAGGCATACAGTTTGCTTCGCTATTTGACCGATCCAACCAAACCTGCAGAAATGAGCTTTGCTGATATTGTAAAGTGATGCAGGAATACGTAGAACCAAAGGCACTGTTGACTGCAGAACGCTTTCGGTTTCATACAATGAATCAGAAACAAGGGGAGCCCATCTCAGTGTAGCTGCCTGAATTGAAGAGATTGTCTGAGCATTGTCAGTTTGATAATAAAGGGCTTAAGGAGAAATCGTTTAGTTTGTGGAATCTTACAAGAAATTATTCAAAAACTGCTCTTAACTGAAGCAAGCTTGCATTTCAAAGAGCAGTGGCTATCACTGTTTCATTGGAAATCAAAGTCAGAGATGCAATTGAGTCACAGGCAGGAATGAACGTGAGTGTGAATAACATTGTTGTGACTAAACAAATCCCAGCTTGGTCGAACAAATTGTGTTACTGATGTGACAGGGGTTCACATACACCAGACAAATTCCGATTTAAAGGCAAAACTTGCGGAAAATAGAACAAATTAGGACAAGTCCAAAGAGCATGTTGGGCAGACAAAGATAAATAGACTGCACAGGGAAGAGAAAAAGATAAAATGACAAGTTGCAGTTAACAAAAAGAGCACTAAACTGCATGTTGTTGATGAAAATCTGATAACGATGCAGGATTGTGTAGCCTTAAGATTTACTGTGTGAAAGTTAACAATAAACAAGCAATATGGCTTATGCCAGAAACAAACAGCAAATTTGTCCTCCCTTTGGAGAAGAAAGTTAGAGGAGCAGAACGGGAGTGCGGCGGGAGCCATTTTGATTTTTTCTTCTTCTCTTCGGAGTTAAGAGAGGCAGGACTGCGCAGTCGTGTGACGCCGTGCAGTGAAGCGGGGAGGATTTAAAAAGGACACAGCCTTAAACAGTAGGCAGCATCGTTTGCGGGCAGTGGAGTGAGCCGGGAGCAGAGTGAGGGCTTAAGGGCTTTGGCTCAACGGGCTTAGGTGGAAGCGGGCGAGGCAAGGTAGGTTTCAGTTTTCAGTTTTTTCCTGTTATTTGAGGAAAGGGGAAGTGTGAGTGTGAGGGCAGCTTGTTGTTCTCGGTGTCGGATGTGGGAGGTCCTGGAGTCTCCTAGCCTCCCGGAAGTCCACATCTGGGCTAGGTGTGTCGAGTTGCAGCTCCTAAGGGACTGTGTTAGGGAACTGGAGCTGCAGCTCGATGACCTTTGTCTGGTCAGGGAGAGTGAGGAGTTGATAGAGAGGAGTTACAGGCAGTTGGTCACACCGGGGTCACAGGAGGCAGACAGGTGGGTCACGGTTAGGAGGGGGAAGGGGAAGAGTCAGGTACTAGAGAGCACCCCTGTGGCTGTACCCCTTGACAATAAGTACTCCTGTTTGAGTATTGTTGGGGGGGGTGGCCTACCTGGGGGAAGCAACAGTGGCCGTGCCTCCAGCACAGAGTCCGGCCCTGTAGCTCAGAAGGGTAGGGAAAGGAAGAGGAAGGCAGTAGTAATAGGGGACTCGATAGTTAGGGGGTCAGATAGGCGATTCTGTGGGTGCAGTCAGGAGACCCGGATGGTAGTTTGCCTCCCTGGTGCCAGGGTCCAGGATGTTTCTGATCGCGTCCAAGATATCCTGAAGTGGGAGGGTGAGGAGCCAGAGGTCGTGGTACATGTAGGTACCAATGACATTGGTAGGAAAAGGGAAGAGGTCCTGAAAGGAGAATATAGGGAGTTAGGAAGAGAGTTGAGAAGAAGGACCGCAAAGGTAGTAATCTTGGGATTACTGCCTGTGCAACGTGACAGGGAGACTAGGAATGAAATGAGGTGGAGGATAAATGCGTGGCTGAGGGAATGGAGCAGGGGGCAGGGATTCAAGTTTCTGGGTCATTGGGACCTCTTTTGGGGCAAGTGTGACCTGTACAAAAAGGATGGATTACATTTGAATCCCAGGAAAACCAATATCCTGGTGGGGAGGTTTAATAGAGCTGTAAGGGCGGGTTTAAACTAATTTGGCAGGATGATGGGAACCGGAATGATGGAGCGGAGGAAAGGGAAAACAGAAATAGATCTAAGGTAGTGAGCAGTAAGGATGTCAGGAAGGACAGGCAGGTGATGGAGCAAATTTGCAGCCATTGGGATGAGTTGCAGTGCAATCAATGCAAAAAGTACCAAATACTGGATTTAAGGTGTTATACTTAAATGCACGTAGCATAAGGAATAAGGTGGATGATCTTGTTGTACAGTTACAGATTGGCGGGTATGATATTGTGGCCATCACTGAGACTTGGCTAAAGGATGCATGTCTCTGGGAGCTGAACGTCCAAGGATACACGGTGTATCAGAAGGATAGGCAGGTAGGTAGAGGGGGTGGCGTGGCTTTAATGGTAAGAAATGATATTAAATCATTAGAAAGAGGTGACATAGGATCGGAAGGTACAGAATCTTTATGGGTTGAGCTAAGAAATCGCAGGAGTGAAAGGACACTGATAGCAGTTATATACAGGCCTCCAAACAGCTGCAGTGATGTGGACTACAAATTACAACAGGAGATAGAAAAGGCTTGCCAGAAGGGCAGTGTTATGATAATTGTGGGGGATTTTAACATGCGAGTGGATTGGGAAAATCAGCTCGACACTGGATCTCAAGAGAGAGAATTTGTAGAATGTCTACGAGATGGCTTTTTAGAACAGCTTGTTGTTGAGCCCACTAGGGGATTGGCTGTACTGGATTGGGTATTGTGTAATGAACCAGAGGTAATTAGAGACATGGAAGTGAAGGAACACTTAGGAGACAGTGATCATAACATGATTGAGTTCACTGTGAAATTTGAGAAAGAGAAGCTGAAATCCGATGTGTCGGTATTTCAGTGGAGTAAAGGAAATTACAGTGGCATGAGAGAGGAACTGGCCAAGGTTGACTGGAAAGGGACACTAGCGGGAAGGATGGCAGAGCAGCAGTGGCTGGAGTTTATGCAAGAAGTGAGGAAGATGCAAGACAGATATATTCTAAAAAAGAAGACATTTTCGAATGGAAAAAGGATGCAACCGTGGCTGACAAGAGAAGTCAAAGCCAAAGTAAAAGCAAAGCAGAGGGCATACAAGGAAGCAAAAATTAGTGGGAAGACAGAGGATTGGGAAGTTTTTAAAAGCTTACAAAAGGAAACTAAGAAGGTCATTAAGAGGGAAAAGATGAACTATGAAAGGAAGATAGCAAACAATATCAAAGAGGATACTAAAAGCTTTTTCAAGTATATAAAGAGTAAAAGACAGATGAGAGTAGATATAGGACCAATAGAAAATGATGCTGGAGAAATTGTAATGGGAGATAAGGAGATGGTGGAGGAACTGAACGAGTATTTTGCTTCAGTCTTCACTGAGGAAGACTTCAGCAATATACCGGACATTTAAGGGTGTCAGGGAAGAGAAATATGCGCAGTCACAATTACGACAGAGAAAGTACTCAGGAAGCTGAATAGTCGAAGGGTGGATAAATCTCGCGGACCAGATGGAATGCATCCTCGTGTTCTGAAGGAAGTAGCAGTGGAGATTGCGGAGGCATTAGCAATGATCTTTCAAAAGTCGATAGATTCTGGCCTGGTTCCGGAGGACTGGAAGATTGCAAATGTCACTCTGCTATTTAAGAAGGGGTTATAGACCTGTTAGCTTGACATCGGTGGTTGGGAAGTTGTTGGAGTAGATTGTCAAGGATGAAGTTACGGAGTACCTGGAGGCATATGACAAGATAGGCAGAACTCAGCATGGTTTCCTTAAAGGAAAATCCTGCCTGACAAACCTGGTGCAATTATTTGAGGAAATTACAAGGAGGCTAGACAAGGGAGGTGCAGTGGATGTTGTGTATTTGGATTTTCAGAAGGCCTTTGACAAGGTGCCGCACATGAGGCTGCTAAACAAGATAAGAGCCCATGGAATTATGAGAAAGTTATATACATGGATAGAGTGTTGGTTGATTGGCAGGAAACAGAGAGTGGGAATAAAGGGATCCCATTCTGGTTGGCTGCCGGTTACCAGTGGTGTTACGCAGGGGTTCGTGTTGGGGCCACTTCGTTTTACGTTGTATATCAGCAATCTGGATTATGGAATAGATGGCTTTGTGGATAAGTTTGCTAATGATACAAAGATAGGTGGAGGAGGGCCAGTAGTGCTGAGGAAACAGAGAGTCTGCAGAGAGACTTGGATAGATTGGGGGAATGGGCAAAGAAGTGGCAAATGAATTACAATGTCGGAAAGTGTATGGTCATGTACTTTAGTAGAAGAAATAAACGGGCAGACTATTATTTAAATGGGGAGAGAATTCAAAGTTCTGAGATGCAACGGGACTTGGGAGTCCTCGTGCAGGATACCCTTAAGGTTAACCTCCAGGTTGAGTCGGTGGTGA